>NW_022991589.1:0-49908 GCF_902827175.1 Gymnodraco acuticeps
GACATTACACCTGTGGAGTCTCAGCTTTAAATCGTATATCTTGTTTGTGCAGTTAAGATAGTAATAAGGGCACCGTGTGTTGTGTGTAAAAAAGCGTTAGCATTAGTTAGCATTGTTTCGCTCAATGCTAATTCAAAGGCTTGGTATTACTCTTGTGTTTTTTCTAGCTCACAATTGTTCTTATTGTCAGTTAGCGGAGTTTCTTACCTTTAAAAGGGTATGAAACATTAATAGTTTCATAAATGTTAAGAAGCCCTGAGACATGTGAGAGAAAAAAAACGGTGGGAGTGGTCCACTGGGGGGACCTTCGGCCTTAACTGGTTAACAATGATTAATATTTGTAAAGGCTACAGGTGATCTTAAGATGCGTGAGCTATGCTTAGGGACCTACCAGTCAAGATTATTTGTGCGTAGGGGTGCATCATCTGGCTCCTGGTCATCCTCGCCATTGCCCATGCAGTGAACCATCACCTCGGGCTCGAACAAATAAGGACGTAATGGTCCATCGTCTGGCTCAATATTGTCACCATCGTCGCTTACTGAACCGGATTCAGATTCAGTTCCTAAAACGACATTTTCGTAGGAAAGCCGAGAGGATGTTTCTGACTCGCTATCATCACTGGATACCTCGTACAATCCTTCTTCTTTGTCTGGTATATTTGCCCTTCCACGTTCATTCTGCATAGACGCCATGGTTTGTTATCGTATCGTCTTCCTAAGTTTTCGTCACTTCCGGTTTGGCTGAGAAACATTTCGTTTCTAAAAAACTTCGGGGAAGCTGCAATAAAGTGCTTCTAACATGCGTAAGGCAATTATTATATTTTTTTAATCAGGTGTGATTGTTTTGGTACGTAATTATGCTTGTATATAAGTTAAAACGAAACTATTTGAGGTTCCATTTCCACTATCCCTTTAAGGATAAAAATGAATGACAAGTGAGCTATTTATTTTTTATTTTTCAAAAAGAATACAACAGTTCTAGAATACAAATATTACAAATGCGTGATAAATATTACAAATGTTTTCTTCAAGGTTGTGTCTTCCTGGTCGAATGTACTTATTGTAAGTCGCTTTGGATAAAAGAGTCAGCTAAATGCAATGTAATGTAATGTAATAATAAAGCAATTGGTTATAAAGAATGTCCCTTTGTATCAAGCAAATAAAAAACAATTTTTACAACCAATTATATTTATATATATATATATATATATATATATATATATATATATATATGCAATTTTCGACAGATACAGCCCACTCAAAAATATATTGTTTTATATAAAATTCATTTATATATATATATATATATATATATATATATGCAATTTTCGACAGATACAGCCCACTCAAAAATATATTGTTTTATATCAAATTAATTTATATATCTATTAGTGCTGTCAAAATTATCGCGTTAACGGCGGTAATTAATTTTTTGAATTAATTGCGTTAAAATATTTAACGCATTTACCGCATGTGCAGAATGGCCCGCCCCATACGTGCCACCAGTGGCAGCGCCAGGGTATGGCTGGGGTAGGCTACACCCATACCAAGAAATGGCTTAGCCCCACCATGAAAAATGATGTTAAAGAAAGCAAAATAAAGTCTGCCAACTCGCGCGGAGTAAATTGCACAGACAGCAGTTAGTAAGATTGATTTCAGTAGCCACGGTTTTGAAAACTTTTGTCACGTAGTGATCGTCTTCTCAATACAACATCTTTGATGACGGCGTGGTGTTGTTGCAGGAAGTCCCGACGGAGAATACTTTTGCTGTAGTACAGGTAACACATAACTGATACGCAGGTTATGTGTGTAATCTGAAATGCGTACCGTCAGTTGTGTCACAAAGCGCATTTGCGTACCGACGTACTTGTGAAGCTTTTCCAGAAGGCGGTTAGATCACCGGACGACAGAGTCGGTCTCCGTGTGCACAGACAGGGCTGCTGTTAACGTCGGTCTGTACAACGGAATTGTGCCAAAACTACGCCAACCGGCTGCGGAGGGAGACTCCCCCCCCTTCACTGGAGAACTGCGCTAAAACAGCTGATCACAACGTTCACACTCTGTGGTCAAGAAGTACTCCACGAGCCGCCGCCTCCCCCCTCTGTCGACTTTCCTGAAGTACTCCCCCGTTGATAGAAATCAACACGTAATGAATTAAGACCCCACGGTTTGATGATTGATAGGTGTGTGGGTTGTCTTTCATTTTGACACGCAGAAAATGTTATAATAAACATAGATGTATGTTAAATGGATATATCCGCCTTCTTTCCATTCCCACAACAATATACATAAATAAATGGCATATTTTGGAAAATAGTTCGAATGGTGATTAATCATGATTAATTAATTTTTAAGCTGTGATTAATCTGATTAAAATGTGTAATCGTTTGACAGCCCTTTATGAATATAATAGTTTTTTATGGACAACTTTACCATTCAATCTCGTCCAACGGATTTTGCTGCCGTCACTCCTCAGCTCTTGGTAGTTCAGGCATTTATCAAACCTGGCAACTCCAGGTTTCCTGGCAGCTGTCAATCAAAGTCCAGTGGTTCTGCCCCAAAGTGCCAGAAACTTTTCACGCGCGCGTAGACAGACTCCGCGAGGCTGATACTCCCGCGAGCGAGCAAGAGGGCTGTCTCTCTCGCAGAGCCGCTCGCGGGGGTTTAATCTGCGCGCGAGGGTCATTTTATGCTCGTGTAAAAGCACATTTTCCGCTCGTGAGTAGCTTGTTTTACGCGCTAGAATATTGACCCAAATCTGACTCCATACATGCATTGTTGTTGTTAGCATCTGGTGCTAGCTAACTGCGCTAACGGATATGGAGCTGTTTAAATGAAAACAGAGGAGCGACATTTCGCCACAACTGCGCCGAGCACTTGACTTTATGCAGGAAGCCAGACAGTGAGACATTGTACGAAAAGTCAGCACACTCAGCACGGATAGTGCGCGCAACATGATTGCAGCGTCCAGGAAGCTCCCGTTCGAGCATATGCCTTGAGTTGCACATAGCTCCAACGATCCATCACACACACACACACACACACACACACACACACACACACACACACACACACACACACACACACACACACACACACACACACACACACACACACACACACACACACACACACACACACACACACACACACACACACACACACACACACACACACACACACACACACACACACACACACACACACACACACCAGTTGTATTGTATTATTGTATGAGAGAGGTTCCAGGTTGAATTGAGGCGAATATTTTTAATTTTCAGAGGTTGTTGTGTTTAATATTCATGAGAATATTTGTCATTGTTCAAATGATAATAAACATTAGCATAAAGCATATTTGTCCACTCATATGTTGATAAGAGTATTAAAAACTTGAAAAATATTCCTCTCAGGTACCTTTAGAACAGATCAAAAATGTGCGATTAATTTGCGATTAATCGCGATTAACTATGGACAATCATGCGATTAATCGCGATTAAATATTTTAATCGACTGACAGCCCTACTTTAAACTGATTATTTTAACAAAGGCAAATATTGATTTCTATCTGACTAACATCACCCTCACCGTGCTTGGAGGCTGTGTGGAGACTCTGAAATGAGTGCACCCAGGCTCCAGGTACATCTGCTGGGCACATCAGGGCTGATCCAGTTCCACTTGTCAGCAGATTTGTCTCTGTAGTCTGGCTCAAAATGGCTTCCCATCCCACTCTCATGGTGAGATTCAAGCTGGCCTTTAAGACAATCCTTTTCTCCATTTGCAGATAACATGTGACGACTGGCAGACATTTGACCCTGACTGATATCTGCTTTTATAACGTTTGCTGGAACTGGGCAAAGGGTAGAAACTTCTTCGAAAACATGTACTTAAAATGTACTACATGGATCACCTGTATGGAGATAGGAGAGGTATTACAAGCACACATCCAACATTAACAAAATCCTGACTTTAATCAATAAATAGCATTTTCTTTCTACTTAAATCTGTCCGAATACACTTGAGAGTTTGACTCAGTTTGGACTTTGTGAACTAAACGATTATTTCACAGAAAGGTTTAAAACAGTTGATTATATCACCAGAAAGAGATGCTGTTCTGAATATAGAAGTGCAATTTAGGAGGAGGTTAATGAAAATGATCTTTGGTCTTGTTCCTGTCATGTTTACATTGTAAAACACATTTTGATTTGTCAAGAACAGCAACTTTGCCCTATTTAAAATAAAGTATGATGCTAATAATCTTGTAGACTACTTTTAGATGCAGGACTTTACTTGTAATTAAGTCGTTTTTAAATGTGGTATTACTACTTATACTTCAATATATCTTAGTATGTTGTGCACCTCTTAATATTTTATACTTTAATTTACCAATTTTTTAGACTAAACGTGATATGTAGAATTTTTTTTACAGATGAAGTGATGGAATAATCATTGGCTTAATTTCTGTTTATGAGTTATAAGGAAGTTGCAAAAACATTTGAGTGGTCATAATAGGTTAATAATCATACTGTATCTTGAACAATATCGATTTTGATGTAGTCTTTTGTTCTATTTTATTTGACAGATGGTCAAATATAAGCAATCCAGATAAACATTCTATCATTTAATTTAATTTAAAGAAAAATATCCTATTGATCCTTTTGATTGGACAATATAGGCCTACGATTTAAAATGTTATATTAATTCACGATAACCATTGCAACAATTGTCCCAGACATTTTTTGGTTACTTCTCATACTGCCGACATGAAAATAAAGATCGATGCAATAGTTACCTTCTGTGTAGAAAACACGTTGAGGGGTTAGGGAGCTTTGCACTCACCTATCAGCCGAGACATGATGCGTTCAGGTGACATGAAGGCTGAAGTCGAATAGTCCATTTTGCTTAGGAACCTTCCTAATGGAGTGAAATGACCCGGAAGTCCCTCAGTGACAGCCATGATAAGTGCCGTTCGAATGAGAACGGTCTAGCTGCGGCCGCGGCCAGTACACGATGGTACACGTTGGTACACGACACGCCCACCTGACACGACACTACGGTGGCTGAGAAGGGTCTAGCTGCGGCCGCGAAAAGTTGTACTTCAAAATATGGTCAGAAGAGAGCACGCCCAACACATGAGGTTTACAGACAACAAACAACATGGCGCACCGAGTACAGGTACTTAACGTATTGTGGTTTTAGATATAATTACATACTATTTAGGTTGTCGTTTATTTGTCGATGTGGCTGTTTAGCGCAGTGTAATTGTGTTTATTTTGCTATATATATATATATATATATATATATATATCTTAGCTTGACATGCTCGACGTTCAGTTAACTTAGCATATATGCTAACTGAACATGCATGTACTCAAATTTTTACAAGAATCTGATTTTATGTAAGTTTTAAATATTAATTGAAGGTGTCTTTCACATTTGAATGTTTTTTATTTAAAACATGTATTAGCTCTTATACTGTAGACATGTAAATATGTATAATTATTATTTTAAGTGTGGTTTAAAGTTAAATGGTAGTTATTGGGTAGAGCCAAGTAACCCAGGTGGATGCAATCAGGTAATTAGGACAGAGCCTCTGTTTTTAGATGGGGTTTATGCTGTAGGCCTGACATTTAAACTAGCTGAAGGGCTTTCTGTTCGAACCACAGTGAAATCTAGAGGTTGTTTTGTGCATTAAAGGGTTACCTTCTGAAAGTGAGGAAGTATGACCAGCTTTGTCCCATAGGATTATACAGGCCAGTCCATTGCTGCTTGTTTAAGGAGTTAACTATTTCCAATATTAAAGTCACTTAAATTGTATTCTATTGTATTCACCTATAGACAAACAACACAACACTCCGTGATGGAGCACGCCCAGAGCTCAACAAATTGGACTCGGACACCTTCCAGTGTCCATTTTGTGAAAGGACCGGGTCACACCCAGCCGTCACGTGTACATTATGTCTTGCATGTGCTAATAAAATTCTCATTACAGTATGCCTGGTATTTTGCCATGGAGGCCAGCTTTGACTTCAGCATTGTAAGTATTAAGGAAAGAAGTCACATTAAAATGCTATAACAAACTTAATGAAAATTGATGCTCTTTCTTTAGCATGACATGTCTCTCCTGAGAAGGTGGTGGTGTGTTATCCTGGTGGAAAACTTTGGACTGGAAGGGTATGCTGCAGTGCTACAAAAACATTTGAATTTTTAATTGTATTATCAAGAAGATTTGGGGGGAACACCTGGCTCTAAAATTCAACCTTCTGGTGAAGAAAATGTGTCTTAATTGCAGGTATGGAAAGAGGTTTGCTCACTATAGTGAGGAAGGCAGGGCGACCCTTAGCGACAATGTCCCACGTACATTCAGGATCAGTCGTAAAAGGACGCATGCAAGCAGCACCATGGTCAGTGTATCGCTCAACGTATCTATGACCCTGTGTGCCTGTTTCAGAATGGGTTACTACTCCTAAAACACATACTACATAGAACTTATGGTACATGCAACATTTGTTTTGTGTGGTACTGTGTCATTCTGAATCGAGCCTGGATCATTTTTGGAGGAGTTAAACCGTGCATGTAAAGCACTGTCAAAATAATGGTTGACTGTCTACAGATGCCCCTGGACACTGATGAGGACCACTCCTATAACAAGAGACCTTACAGCTTCCTTCCTAAAGAGTCGGTTAGTGAATGGACACATTAAAGTGTACAACCCCTGATGCATGTGATTTTATAATATTACATATGACTTCTTTATACCATCTTGTCTTATCAGTAAGATGGAACTTTGTTCTCATGACCTCGCCAAGAACATGAGTGAGGAAGCGCACCAAAGGCTGAAGGACTTGTGAAAGATTCCGAGGAGTTTATTATTTATTCAATATTTTTTTAAGTTGACCAGCTCTGATTTTCCATTTGATGTTCTGTTCAATAAATGTTCATTGAGGAAAACGGTATCAGTGTCATATTTTATATACATCACAGTGAAAGCTGAACTTGCCTGACCATATACTGCAGTTGAAAGTACACGATGAAACACTGGCTCAATCAATACAATTCCCACATGCTCTACCCCGGAACCTGCGGTCTTCAGACTCTGGCCCCCCGCACCAACCTGCGATCCTTCGGGGACAGAGCCTTCAGTATGGCAGCCCCCACTCTCTGGAACGCTCTCCCTGCGGAGATCTGCAACATCCCCACGCTTGATGCCTTCAAAAGGGCCCTCAAGTCCCATCTGTCTGCCAAGGCCTTTGGCCCCAAATCTATTTGTTGTTTTGTCTGACTGCCTTTTGTTATGTTTGTTTCTACTCCTGTTCTTCTTTTTAAAGGGACCTTGGGTCTCATGAAAGGCGCTATATATATCCCATTATTAATACATCATTGGTAAGCATTTTTACAATATTCTGGCTTTCACTGTTCAAATGAGATGTCAACCATCAAAATGGGATAAGGGGTTCCAAGGGGTTCTCAAACGGATAGGTTATTAATTTATTTGCCTAATAGTTGCTTAAAACGGATAGGTTATTAATTTAGTTGCTTAAAACGCCTAATAGTTGCTTAAAACGGATAGGTTATTAATTTAGTTGCTTAAAATGCTACAATAACATGCCATGTACGGTCTCCACCGTAGGCGGCGTAGTTGTCGTCAATTCGCTTTTCATCTGCCATGCCTCTCAGCCACCGTAGTGTCAGGTGGGCGTGTCGTGTACCATCGTGTACCGCCGTGTACTGGCCGCGGCCGCAGCTAGACCATGGCTGCTTCTCAGGTCGACTATTTTCATTTCCTCGCTCCTCGGTCCTCGGTCTCACCGGAAGTTGATTTGCCTGCGCCATCTTGAGTACCTTCCCATGGCTCTTATTTCTGCCGGAGGACCGAGGATCGAGGAGCGATAATAGAGGAGCGATAACCGAGGAACCACCAGACCATCCTCCGATGAAATCCTCAGATACTCACCCCGCCCCCTTACTGTGTATCGCTCACTGATTGGACGAGGCAGTGCATGCACTGATCTGATGCTTGACATGAGAGCAGAGTGAAGAAAATACATGAACCTCACGGGAGTCACTCCTCAGTTTATACCGTGTTTTGTTTCAATTCATGTATCATTTAGTTACAAATATGTGATATATCTGAACAACAAAGTGGTCAAAAATCATTTAATTCATTTTTTGGAAACATTTTCATGATCGCTTTTTTCGTTTTACATTTTCATTTATTGTCATTTCCATTCAGTCAGTCATTAAGTGCTATTGAAATGTTAATTTACTACATATCCAAACAAACAAACAAAGTGTGCAATCCAATGAATGTTAATCTAACTGGGTTTTGATAGATAACATATCTCTTTTTCTTCTCTCAATTATTTATTTCTATTGTGCACTCTAATCAATATTAATCAAACTATTGTTCGTTTATAAATGTTAATAATGGCGTTTATCTTTTTTGAGAATTAGTTCTTATTTTATTTTATTTATTGGGGTCTACAACAGATGATACAAATGTTTGTGTCAGTAAATGTGTACTAACAGAGGCGGGGGGGGTGTGTGGAAATAACGGGGACAGAGCTGCTGTCAGACGATCAGCTGTGCAGCGTCATCACAAACGGACGTCGCTTCACGTGACGCTCCGGAGGAAAGGACGTCCCATTGCTCTTAAAACTCATTTCCCTGCTTCTCGTGGTTTCCTTGCGTCCCTCCATGCTTCCCTGGTGGGAGGGACTAAACGCAGGGAAACGACGCAAGTGAGGGAAGCAAGGATTTCATTTAATCGACCTGAGAAGCAGCCAGATATGTTCGGACTACCAGATATGTTCGGGTGTATTTCCGTCGCATCCGTTATCCGTCATATCCGTCATATACCTCCCTCTGCTCCCAGCGCTCTGCTGCCACACACCGGCCGTCTGCGGAACTGCAGCCGGAGGAACTCGGGACAGCTTGTTATGTGTGGGGTGCTATGGTGGGGTCCCATGTACTTGTGCACATAAATAATGTTTCTAATTATTTACAATTAAAAAAAATATATATATTCTGCGTTACTTTAGCCTACACTTTTATAAGGCCACTAGATTAGATAATTACGAAATATGTAGATAGAATACATATATTTCAGGTTGTTATTTTGTCATTATGTTTAATGTTTTATTTACCTTTTAGTATTTGTATATAGTATCTGAACTTTGGAGAGGAGTTGGGAGACACACGACACATCAAATCACATCTACAGATCAAGGCGAAGCGAATGGAAGTACTCCCATACTCTATATACTAGCGTGAAAATGTTTGTGAAAACGTGTGCAAAGTCTCCGAAAATCCTAAAAATAAGCTCATATTTGAATTCCCCATAAAAAAACACAGTATTCAGTAAAAACAAGGCCCCACTGATCATCTACTCTCTGAGACGATTCCAGGGATGTCTGGCTTGAGTTTCGACCACCAGGGAAAGTGGACAAAAGTGCCCGAGATCAGCCTCTTAATTTACCCAGGGCCTAGTGCTTAGTTTTGGGCATGAAAATTCAGGAAACTCCCCTGAGTATTTTATTAAATATCTGAACTTTGGAGAGGAGTTGGGGGACACACGACACATCAAATCACATCTACAGATCAAGACGAAGCTAGTGGAAGTACTCCTAGCGTGTGAAAATGTTTGTGAAAAACGTGTGCAAAGTCTCCGAAAACGGAGCAGTGGCTGTGATGCTAGCTTTGCGGCTAGCGGTTAGTTGTTATTGTTTGAAGTTGTTGCTATGGAAACAACATGACGGAGAAAAAATTAATATCTTCTACATATAATAACGGACAAAGTAAAGAATGAAGTGTAGGCTATGCCTGTTTGAAGTTGTTGCTAAGGAAACAACATGACGGAGAAAAAGTATAATCTTCTACATATAATAACGGACAAAGTAAAGAATGAAGTGTCGGCTATGTTTAAATGTTCGGAATTTGACCGTGATGGCCCTCTTGAGTTGCCGTAAAATATGACGAATATGACGGATGCGACGGAAATACACCCGAACATATCTGGTAGCCCGAACATATCTGGTACTGACACCCATAGATATATATAAACACTAGATGACTCACCCGCGCTGCTGACCAATGGAGACCGACGTTGCCACTTGGCCGCCATCTTGCTACAGGCAGTTCTCTCATTCATAACATTATGGTTTACTATTTAAATAACCATAGCTTGCTCAATTTTCAACCAATTTTCAAACGGTTTGGTTTTTTATAAACATCAAAGATGTAGTTATGATACTGAATACTTATAATCATGGACTTTCATATGAAAATAACATTAATCAGATAAAGCAATAGCTATACACACACACAAGGTATTTATATTGAATATTTGCTGGTGTATATATTTCCATTTATTTGTATTATATTGTTAATATTTAAAATAAATTATAAATAAATTATAAAATTAAAATACATTTATATTTTATATATAACAATCGGTCTCATGTTACCACTCTGTAAGCCAAGAGTTGTTAATTTAGCAATGCCTTAGCTTGAAGAACAGGGACACAACTAATGACAATAGCATATGTTGGTATATTATTTAGATATTCACACCTTTATCAGAAGCACCAAACCAACATAAAATGTGCTCACAGACAGGCCAGTTCTGTCTAATTTATCACAATTATTTTTGACATGAGATCTTCATATCATCCTAGTTTTGTATTTAGTTTCTAGATTTGTAAACAAATCCAGAACCTTTGAAATATGTTATTGAAAAAAGACCAAGAATAATATAAACTGTACCATGTGTCCTTTTGTGTCCTTCTGTAGTCCATTTGTGGTTTGTCTTGTCTCACCCCGGCTGATATATCACAAAATCCACTGTTTAAATTGTTCCCTATATTGCCCCTATAAGGTGTCCTTGGGTGTTATGAAAGGCGGCCCCCGAACATAAATGTATTAGTATTATTAAGAAGAACAACTTGGTGTGGTGTGGAGGGGATGTAGGAAGCAGGAGCAGGTGGGGAGAGATGGGGCTTCAAGGTTCAAGGTTATTTGTTTTAAATGTGTCTTGGAGATAAGGACCAGCTGCACACAATAAAATACAGTATAACACAAAACCAATAAGACACACAGTGACACACGGTGACACATGGCACACCAACAATCAATCATCGTCCAGCCTCAGCTTTGCTATTCTTTCACAACCATGTTATGGGTTTATTAGACTGAGCAAAGATAAACATATGTGGTGATCCCACAGGTTCTTGTTTGCAGACAGCGGCGATTGGAGCATCCGTAGGCTGCACAAAAGTCTGGCATAGTCAGGTACTTCTGTAAACACAAAGCCAGCAAATTCCTGTATCATAATGCAAGATGTTTTTAACAAGCCAAACCACTTGGAAGAAATCATGTGTAACTTAAGTTATGTTGAAAAGAAAGAGCAGTTCTGCCTCTCCCACTGGTGTAAAGTTGCTGGGTCAACTTTATAATACTAGGTCTCACTCACAGCCTCTTGTTATTAGCCAGCTAATAAATACAACCACATACACAAAGAAAAGCTGCAATTTCAACATGTCCAAGCATTCTGTATCATAGCCTTGCTAATAATGTTTATAATAAACCAAACCGTTTGTAAATCAGTCAAGATTTCAGTGAGTTAAGAGTATTTTTGTGCAGATCACTCACCTTACAACAGCTACCATAGCACGAATCAGAGTAACTGTTGACTGTAGAAAGATGGCGGCCGGTCAGCTACGCTGGAAAATCTCCCATGAGCCATCTAGTGTTTATATATATCTATGCTGACACCGGCAAAAATAAGGCCATTGGGACGCTAGTCAAGATGGCGCAGACAAATCGACTTCCGGTAAGACCGAGACCGAGGAGCGAGGAAATTAAAAATAAGAGAAGTGAGAAGGGCCCAGGGAGAATGAAAAAACATGGACAAAAATCAAAGAAAACGAAAAGAAAAAGGTGGGGCCGAGAAGGCAAGAAAAAAAAAGGTGAAGTCACTCGCAGGTGAAGTATATAAATGTCGCAAATTGACAGACCTTGTTGGCAGCAGCGCTGCTACAAGCACTATCAGCAGCAGCTTAGAACAAGTGCAAGATGATGAAGAGAATGATGAGGGCGCGAGTTCAGATATACAGCCAGCCTCCTGTGTTCATGATGAGGGACAGAGTTGAGCTGGTGGAAGAACCAGCTCAACTGGCACATACAAGTGCAGGGCAAGAGGTGGGTGAGAATTATCCCTTGAACTCAGTGGCGTTTTTTTGGATTGTAGTTATAATTTTAATAAATAAATAAAAACACTTTGTTTTGTTTCGGTAATTGTTCTGTGCTGTGTGTTGCTGCCTGCCAGCCCGTCTCTCCCCCATTCTCATTGAGTATTTTACAAAGAGTGAAACAGCGCCCCTCTAGATGTTATGGTGAAACAGTAGATTGCACTCTGTTGCGAGAGGAGGCTAGTTGAAATTGGCTTCCCTTTGTGAAAAAAATGGAGGGATTGACCAATCGGATGAGGCTCACGTCAGAGGCGGCTGGCTTCCCCACAATCCAATCAAATCGCATCAACTTCAGTTCGTACTGTAAGCATTCTTTCACACACAGTGACGTCACGAGCTACCCACAATATAACACGTGCCATATAAATATATATAAATGCGCCATTTTCCGGGAGGTGCTAATATCCTGGAAGTGCAAATATAAACAGCTAGCTAACTAGCCAGGCAGAGCGCAGTAGGTTTTTTTTTCTGAATTAACGACCGAAGAAATCGCTGCATGTCTTCGGATTATATCTCTGGACTTGAGGGGTGTGCTTTAGGTCGTTACCAACGTAAACTAGAGCTGTGTGGGTTGTTACAGACTGCCTGCAGATGTATGGAAAAACGACAGTGCCTTCGTCGATTTTGGCTGCATCTACGTCTAATTTCTGGAAACACCAGGTGAATACCCCACTTCTCACAATAATATTATCATGCCATTGCATATATGTGGTATTTTAGATTTGACTAGATATTAGGGCTGTGCAATTAATCGTATTTTAATCGCGATTACGATTATGGTTTGCGACGATTATGAAAATAGCATAATTGACAAAATACGATTATTTTTGCTGGGTGCGCTTTCGCCCCTCCCTAAAAGCCCACTCGGCCACGTGGGAGTGACATGTGTTGTGAGTGTTCAGCGCAAGCGAAGATGTCAGAACAAGAGCAGCAACTCGTTAAAAAGAAGGGTACAACTATTTCCACTATTTGGAAGTACTTTGGCTTTCAGGAGTCCGACGTAGAGCAAAACAAAGTACAGTGCAGGATTTGTTACCAGGTTGTGTTGGCACCACACGCTAACACAACCAATCTCTTTAATCATCTGAAATACAACCACAAAGTGCAATACGACCAGGCAATAATACAACAAAAAGCAGATGCCCGCTCGACTTCATCCACCACATCATCACAGTCATCGATTCAGGACGCATTGTACAGAGCAACGGCCTACGCGACGAGCTCGCAGAGACACAGAGATATTACAGGTGCCATTACATTTCACATCGCTAAAGATATGTGCCCAGTTAGCACTGTTAGCAACCAGGGCTTTAAGCAACTTGTCAACACGTTGGACAAGCGTTACGCGATGCCGTCTCGGTATTATTTCAGCAGGTCTGCGCTGCCTGCGCTATATGACAAATGCCGTGGGGAAGTTGAGAGAGATGTGGCTTCAGCTGACTACTTTGCTACCACAACAGACCTATGGTCTAGCCCAGGGGTGCCCAACCAGTCGATCGCGAGATGTGTCTAAAAATAGAACAACAATACTCTGTTTTATCGTTAATGTCCTGTAACATAATCTTCCTGTGCCAGAATAATGCACTTGAACGCATCAAAGCTTTGTGATTGGCCGGCGTCACCCCATGTGTCGGGGCGTGGCTGAGGGTCTTCAGTACAGGTGGCAATATTGTCACCTGCCTGCGCTCATCTCTGAAACCAGTCCATGTAAACAGGCTGGTGTTTCTTGCGAACAATCTTTAAGAGATGACATGAGCAGCCCTACCAGCATTTGCCATGGTGGCCTAAATATTTTTATTTGGTCTTAAATTGTATTTATTGCATTTATTTCCTGTTACTTCTGGACCATGACGGTGGGCCAGCCTTCAACGTTTAACTGAGTGGAATATGTTGAATATGTTTTACCAAAATGTTGGCTATATGTTAAGGAGTTTTCAGTAGGTTGTGACAGTGCACTGCAACATGTTTGATTTCATTTATTTTGGTCTAATTTATTTTTATTTATCATATTAATAATATATGTTTAGTATGGTTTTGGAAGTGCGCTCCAACATATTTGTTGATCTTGTTTATTGGTAAAATATTATTTGTTTTAAAGTTCAATAAATGGTCAATGAATAATCGTCAAAATAATCGTGATATCAATTATTGACCCAAATAATCGTGATTATGATTTTTGCCATAATCGCACAGCCCTACTAGATATTGATTAAGGCAATAGACTATGATATTCAGTACAGGGAGCTTAGCAACACCTAGACGGTGTACGGCTGCTTGCACCTCACGTAAAACGGTGCAGACCGGAAGTACGGTGTCGCGATCGGCCCAATACCCGTATGTGTGTTGCCCCTTTCACACCAGCGTTTTTCAGCTCCGGCTCGGAGCTGGAGCCTGAAAAGCGCCGGTTTTTCCTGTTCACACCGCACCGGCTCTTAGCTCCAGAATCTGGTTCACTTCCAGCTCCAAAAAATTGTCGGTCTGGAGGCAAGAGCTTCGGAGCTAAGAGGTGGCGTCGCTTACGGCCCGTCTACACTACATGCATCGAAAAAGCTTGAAGCTGGGCGTGTCTGAAGCTTGGCGATTTTTTGCGAGCAACGCGACCAACAACCAATCACATGAATCTCCCGCCCCCGACATACAAAGCAATAGCAATGTTAAAACGAAGTAAACTGGATATAAACTCCCCAAACAGGCGAAAACCTACCAGTTTCACCCACTGTCTCTGCCACCTCCCTCCATGCCTGGTTCCTCCGGTTTGTATCCCGGTAAATAGTTCTGGTCGTAAAGAACCGGGTGATTTGCTACCGTAATTTCTCGTTTGGAATATGAGGAAATGAACTGCGGTCTGGCTCTCCCAGCTTGCACGCGGTTTGATTGGCTAGCGCTTGTACTGGCGGGATTTGCATAAACGGGATTTGATTGGCTGACGCCAGCTTCGAGCAAGCATCGAGCCTCAAAAGTTGAACATTGTTCAACTTTTGACGCCGATAGACGCTCGCGATGCTTGCAACGCCTTGCCATGCTACCCACAATGCAGTTCGGCGAAGTTTGAAAATATCCTACGTCACCCCATTCAAATGAATGGGCGAAGCGTTGAAACCATTTTTTGACGCCTGTAGTGTAGACGGGCCGTTACGTCGAGGCGTGCAGGAAACTAAACCCACCTCCCCTGAACATGGGTCGACTGTCATGCCTGCCTACAAGCAGTAGTGCTTATAAACACACTTTATAAAGTCAGGCAACACTAACCAGTCTTCGTGTGATTCTGTTTATTTGTACCCAGTGGCGGCGGGTCATTAGGGGCAGGTGGGGCACAGCCCCACCTAGTGTCAGAAGAAAGTATTACAAATAATGATTACAAAAAAATACTAAAAAATAAATAAAAAAACATATAAAATATATTTTAAGGTCATGTTTAATAATCTGATTCGTCTGTACATTTCTGTTTTAGTCTGTGTTCTTCTAATTAGTGTCTAGAGTGCCGTTTTGAGCTGTTTAGAGCCATGTGGGACAAAACCCGATCCTGCCCCTCCCTCTCACAGTCTAAGTGAACGGTGATTGTAAAAACTACACTGCGCATGCTCAGAGTATTTTTCTATTTAATGTGTGTGGCAAAAAAATAATGACCGTAGGGGCATAGTGCTCCCATCCCCACCATACGTCATCTCACATAATTCAGAATTGATTGGCTGTAAGTACTCACGTGTGCAGTGCTGCGAAACGTCACGTGTAGTTTGAAGAGGAGACGAGAGAGCAGCATATAGCTAACATCACCAGCGATTAAAAGAAGTAAAAAACTGAAAGAAAATGAATGAAGTTGACCATTTACTGGAGCACACATTTGAGACACTTAGTCTCGGAGAGAAACTGGAGGTAAAGCGCCTCGGTGCCCACCATCCACCGGATTTCCAAATGGTCCAGACTGCGGGCAAAGTTAAACGTGGGTTTAACGCTGAGTGGTTTTCTAAAAAGAAATGGCTAACGGCGAGCATCCAGAAGAATTCCCTCTTTTGCTTTCCTTGCCTGCTTTTTGGTGAAGATCAAGGTACTTGGTCGAGGACAGGTTACAAGGACTTAAAGCATCTTTCGGAGAGGACAATGAAGCATGAGAGCAGCAACAGTCATTTGGAAAATGCCGTAAAATTGGGATTACTTGGAAGGGTGAATGTTGCAGCTCAGATTGACAGCGCCTACAGACGCGGCATTGATTCTCATAATAGGAAGGTGGAAGAAAACAGGTACGTGCTTGGTCGGATCATCACCTGTATTAAACTGTGTGGGAAATGTGAGACAGCACTGCGGGGCCACAACGAGTCGGCGGACTCTCTGAATCCAGGGATATTCAGGTCAATTTTCGAGATAATGTGTGAGAGCGATTCCAGGCTTCAACGGCACTACGAAGCTCAGCTTGTTTTCAAAGGGACATCAAGCACCATACAGAATGAACTCTTGGACTGCATGTATGATGTGTACAGGGAGGAAATAGCCAAGCAAGTGGACAACACATCATTTGTTGCCGTTCAGGCCGACGAGACAACCGATGTCTCCTGTAAATCGCAAATGGTGATTGTGCTGCGATACATTATGCCTGACCTCACAGTTACAGAGCGTTTTTTGGAGTTTGTGGAAGTAAAGGACAAAACTGGTGTAGGTCTCTCTAACAGCATCAAGGCTGTTCTGGAACCCCTGAAGCTGAAAGAAAAGCTAATCGCTCAGACCTATGACGGGGCGGCCGTCATGAGCGGTAACGTGCGCGGGGTACAGACGGTGATGAAGGAGACGTACCCAAACGCTCAGTTTGTTCACTGCTACGCCCACCAACTGAACCTGACCCTGCAGCAACTGTGTTCAGCAAGGATGAGCATCCTGAAGGTGTTTTTTGCAGATCTAACTGCTTTTTCCACTTTTTTCTCCGGTGCTCCAAAACGTGTTGCAGCTCTTGCAGAGGCAACACAGAGACGCATCCCACGGCCACCGGCTGTGAGATGGAACTTTAAAAGCAGAACTGTGAACGCGGTTTGGGAGACCCGAGATGCACTACTTCAGTGTATGAAGCATATACGCGCACAACCAGGATGGGATGCGGTTACCATAAGTGAGGCATACGGCCTGTCAAAGAAACTGCGGGACCGAGCATTTATGCAGCTCCTGGAGTTTTTTTCGTTGCTTATGCCAGAAGTGGATGTTCTATACAACACTCTGCAAAAACGAAGCATCGATGCACCTGGGATCAACAGCGCGCTCTGCCGTTTCAAGGAAAATGTTCAGAAAATGAGGCAGAAAACTGATGCATTGGCCGCCACTGCTCATGATGGAACAGACGAGCCAGGCCGACGAGTCAGCAGCACAGCGCCGGTGATGAAGGAGGCTTGTGACACAGTCATCTCACAGGTGGAACAGAGGTTCTCACAGAGTGACCATTTGATCGCTGCAAAGCTTGTTGACAGCTCATTCTTCCCACAGCATGTCCTGTCATTTCCTACACCTGAGCTTGACTGCGCCGTGAAACTGTGGCCTGCGTTGGGAAACAAGGAGAAGTTGAAGTCTGAGCTGACCACGCTCTACCGCCACAGTGAGCTTCACACTGGAAACACTGCCCTGTCTCTGTTGAAATCCATTCACGAGAACAACTTGGAGGAAACGTTTGCTGAGACTGTTATTTTGGTCAAAATAATAGTGACAACTCCGATGACGACATCCGAGTCAGAGAGGAACTTTTCCACCCTCAAAAGGATAAAGACTTTCACTCGCAACACCATGGGACAGCCGCGACTTAACGCATTGGCCATGCTTTCAATTGAAAGCCAGTTGATCCAGCAACTACAGGACTTCATCCCCAAAGTGATAGACACATTCTGTCAGAGGAAGGACCGCCGTGCCGCTTTTCTTTTCAAGTGAGCCTTCAGCTTTGGTAAGTTCATTTATGTCATATATTTTGTTGATCTTCTGTGTTTTGCCTCTGCTGGATCGATTGATATTGTGACCTCGATGATGAGTGTCTGTGTTTTCCTTATATTTACAGTCTATGGTGTTTTAATGCTAAAGCATTACGGTTGTTGTTATTGTTAAGAATTACTTTGTGATGGTGACCTTTACTCCATGTATGAAGGTGCATTACTATGACATCCCCACGCTGTGTACGTAAATGTATGCGCTCAGTGTTGCTCCTGTGGTCTTCAGTATGTAATTTGACACTCCCCCTCTCTCTCTCCTCCCCCCCCTCTCTCTGTCCCCCCTCTCTCTCTCCTCCCTCTCTCTGTCCCCCCCCTCTCTCTCTCTCTCTCTCCCCCGACCTCTTTCTGCCCCCCCAGTTTTGTACACCTAGAAACGCCACTGGGAACATGAAATGAAATGAAAACAGAATGAGGCGGAGAAGTGTGTGTGTGTGCGTGAGAGAGAGAGAGAGAGAGTGTGATTAAAATAGCCCAATTGCTTTTACAATAAATAAACATTGAATGTGTTTAGTAAAGGGGTTTTAACGTTAGTGGCAGGTTGTGTGTGAGAGAGAATAAATAAATAAGACATCCCAATATTTATTTTTTCCGCATATTTAGCATATTTCGCAACTTTCCGCATATTTCACAACTTCCCGCAATGTCACCGCATAAAATCACATAAAACCCCGCATGTTTGATCGCATAATCAAGGATTTTTGCCCGCGTTTTTCTGGAGGGTCTAATATATAAGTCGTCATGAACACTGGCTGCTGTGCCTCCTGTCATCATTAATGGACGTCTCTTTAAAATGACCGCTCAGAGGAGAGGAGTTCTCATTTCTCTAATCGCCTGCTGCTTCCCCTCCTCTCTCCTCGGCTCCTCCGCTCGCATCTGCTGTGGGCGGGACTTAGGGCTGTGCAATTAATCGTATTTTAATCGCGATTACGATTATGGCTTGCGACGATTATGAAAACAGCATAATTGACAAAATACGATTATTTTGCTGGGTGCGCTTTCGCCCCTCCCTAAAAGCCCACTCGGCCACGTGGGAGTGACATGTGTTGTGAGTGTTCAGCGCGAGCGAAAATGTCAGAACAAGAGCAGCAACTCGTTAAAAAGAAGGGTAAAACTATTTCCACTATTTGCAAGTACTTTGCCATTACATTTCACATCGCTAAAGATATGTGCCCAGTTAGCACTGTTAGCAACCAGGGCTTTAAGCAACTTGTCAACACGTTGGACAAGCGTTACGCGATGCCGTCTCGGTATTATTTCAGTAGGTCTGCGCTGCCTGCACTATATGACAAATGCCGTGGGGAAGATGAGAGAGATGTGGCTTCAGCTGACTACTTTGCTACCACAACAGACCTATGGTCTAGCCCAGGGGTGCCCAACCAGTCGATCGCGAGATGTGTCTAAAAATAGAACAACAATATTCTGTTTTATCGTTAATGTCCTGTAACATAATCTTCCTGTGCCAGAATAATGCACTTGAACGCATCAAAGCTTTGTGATTGGCCGGCGTCACCCCATGTGTCGGGGCGTGGCTGAGGGTCTTCAGTACAGGTGGCAATATTGTCACCTGCCTGCGCTCATCTCTGAAACCAGACCATGTAAACAGGCTGGTGTTTCTTGCAAAAAATCTTTAAGAGATGACATGAGCAGCCCTACCAGCATTTGCCATGGTGGCCTAAACATTTTTATTTGGTCTTAAATTGTAGTTCAACATTTATTTCCTGTTACTTCTGGACCATGACGGTTGGCCAGCCTTCAACGTTTAACTGAGTGGAATATGTTGAATATGTTTTACCAAAATGTTGGCTATATGTTAAGGAGTTTTCAGTAGGTTGTGACAGTGCACTGCATCATATTTGATTTAATTTAGTCTAATTTATTTTTATTTATCATATTAATAATATATGTTTAGTATGGTTTTGGAGGTGCACTCCAACATATTTGTTGATCTTGTTTATTGGTAAACATATTATTTGTTTTAAAGTTCAATAAATGTTCAATGAATAATCGTCAAAATAATCGTGATATCAATTATTGACCCAAATAATCGTGATTATGATTTTTGCCATAATCGCACAGCCCTAGCGGGACTAAGTCTCGAGGATAGGAGTCGAGGAGGGGAGTTAGAGAAATGAGAAAGGGCCAATGTCTGGTCCCTCTCCCTGTGTTTTTCCTCCCTGTCGTTAGTTTCCCTGGTGTGTCTAATTGTCTGAGTGTGTTCACCTGTTGCCCTTGTGTTTCTCCTCCCCTGCCCAGCTGTGTATTGTCCTGTGATTACCCTTCTGTGTATTTAGTCTTGTCTTCCCCTGTGCTCCATGTCTGTTCGTCGTCATTTCATGTCACTGTCACCCATGCTTGTCCGTGTCTCCTGCCTGTTCCCGTATTTCAGTTTGTTCCTGTCTGTCGTGCTCCCCGGTTTTGTTTCTGTTAATTAGTTTCTTGTTTTTTCATGCCTTCAGCTTTTTATAATAAAGCTCGCTTTTTGTTAACAAACCTTTTTTTGTATTTTTTAACTGCACTTGGGTCCTATTTTCCCCAAACCTGACAGTACGAACAGACCAGTATGGACCCAGCAGTTTTTTCATTTAGCCAAGAGCTTTATGAGCTTAAATACAATCTGGAGTGTATTTTCAATGACTGGAGGAGGGCCTCATCTAGAGAGGCCAAAGAGGCTGCCCTTAACGAGGCACGCAGGGAGGTTGACAGCAGGCCCTGGCTTAGGAGCTTGTTGCCTGAGAAGCTAAGAATTTGTACTAGCAGCCAAGAGTGCCAGCCTCAAGCCTCAAACCCCTTCTTAGGATCCCGCCTTGCCTTAGGAGGTCCACGGAGCCTCCAAAAGGTCTCTAGGAGACGCAAGGCCAGGATTCCAGCCATGGTTCCGGCCCCAGCAGCCATGGTTCCGGCCCCAGTTCTGGCCCCAGCAGCCATGGTTCCGGCCCCAGCAGCCATGGTTCCGGCTCCAGTGCCGGCCCCAGCAGCCATGGTCCCTGCTCCAGAACCGGCCCATACAGCCATGGTTCCGGCCCCAGTTCCAGCCATGGTTCCGACTCAAGTACCGGGCCCAGCAGCCATGTTCCCGACTCCGGCTCCTCGTCACCTGTTGACTCTTCGGCCGACGCCAGCTCCCCGAGTCCTGTCGGCGTACCGGCCGACTCCAGCACCTCGTCTCCTGTTGGCTCTCCGGCCGACGCCAGCTCCCCGAGTCCTGTTGGCGTACCGGCCGACGCCAGCTCCCCGTGTCCTGCCGGTGTACCGACTGTCTCAAGTCACCTCTCCAGTTCCCTCTCAAGTCTCCTCTCAAGTCACCTCTCAAGTTTCCTCTCAAGCCTCCTCTCAAGTCACCTCTCGAGTCTCCTCTCGAGTCCCCTCTCGAGTCTCCTCTCGAGTCCCCTCTCGAGTCACCTCTCGAGTCCTCTCTCGAGTCACCTCTCGAGTCCCCTCTCCAGTCCCTTCTCTAGTCCCTACTCAAGTCCTTACTCAAGTGCCGTTGGAGGTTCCGTTGGGGGTCCTGCCAACTCCATGTCCTGTCCCGTTGGGGGTCCCGCCGACTACTCTTCTGCCGGGGGTCCTGCCAACCCTATGTCCTGTGCCGTTGGAGGCCCCGCCGACTACTCTTCTGCCGGGGGTCCTGCCAACCCTATGTCCTGTGCCGTTGGAGGCCCTGCCGACTAGTCTTCTGCCGGGGGTCCTGCCAACCCTATGTCCTGTACCGTTGGAGGCCCCGCCAACTAGTCTTCTGCCGGGGGTCCTGCCAACCTTATGTTCTGTCCCGTTTGGGGCCCCGCCGACTACTCTCCTGCCGGGGGTCCTGCCAACCCCGTGTCCTGTCCCGTTGGGGGCCCCGCCGACTACTCTCCTGCCGGGGGATCTGCCAACCCCCGTGTCCTGTACCTTTGGAGGTCCCGCCGACTGCTCTTCTGCCGGGGGTCCTGCCAACCCTGTGTCCTGTCCCGTTGGGGGTCCCGCCGACTACTCTTCTGCCGGGGGTCCTGCCAACCCTGTGTCCTGTCCCGTTGCAGGCCCCGCCGTCACCTGTCTCGCCGGGGGTCCTGCCAACTCCTTGTCCTCTTCCGCCGGGGGCCCTACCTACTCCTTGCCCTGTTGCGTTTGTGGTCCCATCGACACCAGCCCAGGTCATGTCCAGGATCCCGTCTACGCCTGTCCCACCGGCTCCGGTGCCTGTCCGGCCGACACCGGGTCCTGTCTGGCCTCCTCGAGCCCGGCCCCCTGAGTGCCGCGGCCTTCGCCCTCAAGCCCGGCCTCCTGAGTTCCCCAGCCGTGGTCTTCGCGCTCGAGCCCGGTCCCCTGACTCCTCGAACTCTGCCTTGCCCCGGGCCATCCGCCGAGACCCCCTCCTCGAACTCTGCCTTGCCCCGGGCCGTCCGCCCGAGACCCCCTCCATGGACTCTGCCTTGCCCCCGGGCCGTCCGCCCGAGACCCCCTCCTCAAACTCTGCCTTGCCCCCGGGCCGTCCGCCCGACACCCCCCCCCTCAAACTCTGCCTTGCCCCCGGGCCTTCCGCCCGAGATCCCCTCCATGGATTATGCTTTTGCCCCGGGATGTGTCTCCTGCCTGTTCCCGTATGTAAGTTTATTCCTGTCTGTCGTGCTCCCCGGTTTTGTTTCTGTTAATTAGTTTCTTGTTTTTTCATGCCTTCGGCTTTTTATAATAAAGCTCGCTTTTTGTTAACGAACCTTTTTTTGTATTTTTTAACTGCACTTCTATTCTATTTTCCCCAAACCTGACACCAACAGGAACACAGCACAATAGAGAACATTGTGAGGAATCACAGGGTAGCAGGAGGCGGCAAAAAGAACATGTCCTAGTTTTAATTGCACTCATTCACGTCATAGCTCTGTAAAAAAACATAACATAAGCGTGTCATGTGAAACGATGAAGACCCCTGCCAGCTCTCATCTTCTCTCTGCTCCATGTCCTCTCCAGATTGTATCATTCTGTCCCTGCAGTTACGCAAGATAGCTGGAATGAATTCAAGTTGGCAGATAGACATGCAAACAAAGTTTGTGTTGAAATGACTGAATTAGAAGGAAGAAAGTCAAATGAGTGGAGGGCAAAGCAGCTGTTTGTTCTGATTTCTCTCTTGCGTGAGTTGCGTCACACTCAGGCCCCTCAGGGGGAGCACAGCAGTTTAAAACTAACCTTTGCACTTCATTGGGAGGGGAAGTTGGATACAGTTTCCAGTTGTCTTGGTTCCAAAAAATGTTTGTTTCCTATATTTTATTACATTGTCCTTTAGGCGAGACTAAATGTTGAGTACTCATGCCTCTGTTTCTGCTCTGATCCCTCTCCGAGCTCCAGATGTCAGCCAAGTGTTAAACTATTCCACTGCAAAGGACACTCTGGATTGTTTTGGCATATTGAAGAGCGCTCAATAATATGTGAGCGTAATGCTTTCACTTTACAACAAATCACAACACTTACAGTAGTTTAGAAGTGCTCGGATTCCAGACAGGACTAAGTAGTGTCTTGATTATTTTCCCTGTAGTAATAATAATATTAACTGTTTTCAATGCCCAGCCAAATATGTGACACCATTAAAAATATTGGTATCATCAAAGTCAGTATGTGAGTTCCCTCTCACATTGGAAGAGTGAATAAAACCTTAAAGGGGCCCTATTTTGCTTTTTGGAGTTTTCCCTTTCCTATAGTATATTTTATGAGTTTTTGTGCAAAAAGAAAAAATCCCAAAGTTCCCTCATGGCTGGACTCCTTTGTTTACTTCTGTACCATAATGACATCCCTATGTGACACTTGCACTTCTATTGGCTAGCCATCCAACACATTGTACATGATCAGCTAAGGGGCGGGACATCTCTAAACGGTTGACTAATCACAACAGAGCCGGCCAGCTAACCAATCAGAACAGACTGGGCTCTGGTTCCAGACCGATGGTGAAAAGAGGTGCTGCAACACAGGCAGTATGAGAAACTTTCTGAACATTGTTTGTTTCCAAACACATTATTCATTTCAGAAAATGTGAACAGGCCCTTAATGATTTAACTCTGAATTTTGGAGTTAGGCTGTTATTTCTTACTGAAAAGAAACCCTTCCAGACCAGTAACAGCAGCACAATTAAATACATACAGTCTTTGAGGTTAAAAACACACACACACACGTACATGCACCAGACAACAGAGAGGAAGGATGGGCGGATGCATTTACGGGCACATATTCTCAGCTAATAATCAAACAGTTTAAGGAGTACCCTTAACCACACACACACACACACACACACACACACACACACACACACACACACACACACACACACACACACACACCACACACACACACACACACACACACACACACACACACACACACACACACACACACACACACACACACACACACACACACTCTAACACACGCAAAAAGCCACAGTGTGTGGTGCCTCTGAGAACAGTTTGATGGTGATGTGCAGTGAAGGGCAGAGGTGGTGCATTAGATGGAGCGTGGAGCTGCTGTGAGTCAGCCGGTCAGACAGACGCTGCTCTCAGGCTGTGAGTAGGTGTCTCTCAGGGGACAGCCAGGCTTTCCTGTTACGAAACCCAGAGTTCAGGCCGGGCAGCCGCTGCAGTTTTTCAATTCTTCATGACATGCAGGGGGGTGGCCTGCTAAAAAAACACAGCGGAGCACTTCATCTGAGGGTCACACAGTGACTTAAAATGTTTTTAAATCCAGAATCCATCAACAGATTATCTCTGCCCCTCACTGTTTTTGAATAGCTTTGTTACATGACATGCTCACGGTAAGCATCTTTAATCTGTTATTCAACTGCAGTTATCAAGATCTTTCCTCAATAACAATCCAATACAACCTCTGCTCTCTTAAATATCAATAATTTGTACATGGATTAAAGGATTTTGTAAATATGTAACTTCATGCAAAACCATTTGGTCTAACTATGATCTGCTTGAACATATTGCATTGATGTGTATCCATCAGAAAACCTTTTCCCAGCCTTTTCAAGACATTAAATACATTTTGCAGACTTACAATAAGTGAGTCTGCAGTGATTTAGCTAATTATTAAATTTGCGTTAACATGATGCTAGTGTGTCCGATTTAGCAAGTTCCAAAACCTCCAATACTACTGATATTAGAAATACCATGATGGGTTTAAAGGAAGAAATAAATCAAACAAACTGTCAAAATGTGTTTAATGCTATTCATTGTAATCATTTCCACTCTCAATAATTGTAATATTTTCTTTCTTCTAAAGCATTGTGTCATGTAGTTTGGCATACAATTACTAATTTGTTTGCATTAAATAATATCATACAGTCTTAAGTTATTGGTCAGAATGAGTTACGTTTTGAAGCTAAGCTAACTAATTTGGCACTTTATTGCTCAAGCTGTTGTTTGCAGTGGACTTAAGAGTTGCATGTACTGGTCACTGACATTTACAGTATCAGCAGCGTTGTTACCGTGGTTCTTAAAGTCATTAGGAGCTCTGCTATCAGTGGGCTTGCATACCTCAGGCTTATGTAACTGTCTCTGTTTTCATTGACGTGTAACAGGAGTCCCACACAGAAGCCATAAGCAGCGTATAGTGTGTGAGATCAGTCTGCAGTGTTGCTTCTCACACGGCTGCTATTAAACACTTTCTGTTTCTATCAATTTATGGCAGATAGGTGGCAGATTGTGCGGTGTTGCTTTAATGCAGCACATTTTGAAATATTAGTGGGAGAAACTTTAGACAAATGGCTTTATGAAGACTGTGCTAGTGTAGTACTGGAATGTTATTATTAATCTAAACACTTCTCACATAATAGCAAAACACTAAAAGGGAATGTTTTACTGCACAATGACTACTTGTACTCTTTATTATTAACAGTAAATGTTTCTTATAAAACTAAAATACCTTTACTAATGTATAATTTTGAGTCCTGGACTTGTGATTAACATGTACTATAAGGCTAGTACTTTTACCTTTAAGAATCTGCTCGTCCAACGGCCTTATACTCGTGTCTGTTTTAGTAAAGGTGCCAGGGTGTTTGTCAATTTCGTGTTAGTGCCAGGTGATGGGAGAGATGTATATTGTTGTTCTGACTCAGGAGCTTTTCCATTTTGGGAGCCCCCGTCCTCTCATCTGTTTTTTTCATCTCTTACGTCAATGCCTCCAGACTGTCAGTGAGTGGAAGGGTTTTTCCCTCTGGATGCCCCTTGAGAGCTGCTGCCAGCCCTGCTCTATTAATGTAGGCACTTTAACAGGCAGTGGTGGAGAGAAAACGGCAGGGGAAATACTGAATCTCCTTCCTGAGTAATCCCCCAACTTCCTTGTGTCCTAGGTTGGGCCCATCCTTTTCCAAACAGGTGTTGTCAGTCCAGTGATGTAGTAAACTTACTTGTAATATTTTCCCTTCATTGAAATGGCAATAATGAACATGTGAATATGACGTCAACAGGATGTGTGCTCACTTCCTTTGAGCAAAGTGCTTGTTCCTGTCATTTGACTCGAGCTCATGCAATAACTTGCAACAGAGACAGGACAAAGCTGATATATAACCAGCAGCTTTGAAGTATGGGTCGTGCAAATTAACTGAGACACATACAAGCAGAGGCTTTACAAAGTTAAAGAGGATCCGGGTATGTGACAGAAAATAACAACAGTGGACAAATGGGAAAAAGTAAAAGAGCAGCAAGAGGCGCATTCAATTGGACACGACTGTTAATTATCTTGACAAATTCAGTCCAGCCTCATGACTGCTGCGCTGGAACAAAATAGTGCTTCTTGTCTCAAACAATTTGCTTGACTAATGCTAACCCATGCCCTCTACTCAACCCACTTCCCTGCCCTCTGTGCGGTTGTACAAACACCCATGACCCACTTAGAGAAACTCACACTCATGCTGTCACATACACACACACACACACACACACACACACACACACACACACACACACACACACACACACACACACACACACACATATAGCCCTCTGCAAAATTGTATAACCAAGCATTCGGGGAAAAGAAAGAAAGACAGACTTGTATACATCTTACAGACTGTTGGCTGTATTTCGGAGCTGGAGTAGCTGACGTCAGTGAGGCTGATGACTTCATGTGTCCCCTGCAGGCCGGGATGTGACAAACTGAAAGGTGACACAGAAAAACAAACATGCTGCATCAAGACGAAGCAGAAAGAAACACTTAATAGAGAGGAGAGCATGAGGCAGCGGTTTTGACCTTTAACCTGCAGAAAAAAGGGGCACTTTATGTGTGCGAATTGTATGTGTTGTTTTTCTTTAACAGATAAATGCTCGTTGCTGTGTTATTAATATTGTTAGTAGTAAATGCCATGGCATGCTGTGTGTATTTCAGTGTGTGTGTTTACTTATTGCCACATATCTGCCTCTTTATGTGCTCATAAATCTTCTCTAAAATGTGATGTGCATTGTTCTAACTTAGCATTAATTTGTTTACGTCACAAATCAGAATCAGTGTGAAACATCCAGTATGAGTCAGGCTGTGAGTCAAAGTGTAGTAGGTAAATATTCATGAAGTATGTTAATTGCAACAGGTTTCATCACAATGTCATGGTGTCCAAAACAAAGGAAGAACACAGGAAATAAAACAGAAATCCAACAATAACTGTTTTTGTCATCCAAGGGATTTATTTGATATAATAGTTACTGAAATACCAACACTGTACATCTTCTAATTTTCAACAGAGAATACCTGCGGTTAGCTTTTACAACAAGCATAATATTTAAAGTATGTATAAAAAAAAGACTACTGCTGTCATGGTCAGGATTTATAGTCTGAGAAAAATGAATGTCAGTTCACCATTTAATTACAAACCATTCATGGTATTTCAACTGTTGCTGAGATATTTCAGTTCTGGACCAAAGTGGTTATCCTCCACTAAAAATATTCTTAAAAAAACACAAAGTGAAGGTTTAAGGGGAAAATCAAGAGTTTTAAGAGTTGACAAACAGATGTGGTTATAAAACCACATATGAGGGTGTCCTGTTAGAAAAGTCTCAACAACTAAACTCAGGCTCTTTGTAGTGCAGGAAGAAGCCGCAGGGTGTTGTTAATCCCCATGACACCCACCTGCAACGTGTGGTCTCGTGGCAACAAAGTAGTAGCACTATCTCTGGTGTCACAAGCCAAGCGTAACCGAAGCCGGAGGCCCAGGACTCAGGCTCTATGACGCACCTACGGTCTGACTTCAAGTCCTCAAAGTTTCCACGGAGACACAACTTCTGACACTCCTGTGCCATAATACGACCATGTGGTGCAACAAGGCACAGTGACTGCTCTCTGATCAGTTGCTCTAAAACACTTCTCCTATGCATGTTGTTAGAAAAACATGCAGAGAGAGATCAAACACTGGAGATAAGACAAGGAGGAAAACGCAGTAAATCACATGATATTCAGAAACAACTCAACTACATCCATCCAGAGGTGGGACCAAGTCATTGTTTTGCAAGTCCGAGTCAAGTCTCAAGTCTTTGCGCTCAAGTCCGAGTCAAGTCTCAAGTCATTGTTTTGCAAGTCCAAGTCAAGTCTTAAGTCAGGATGGGCAAGTTCAAGTCAAGTCCTAAACTTTGACAAAACGAGTCATAAACAAGTCATTATGTGTTTTTCACCAAATGTAATGACATCGATCAACAGAATAATACTTAATAATCAAATTGCTCTTTATTAGTCACATTAATAATTTAATAATCCATTTTCTCTCTGCTGGTAAAGTAACGTGTGTTTTTCTAATTTAAGAGGGATCAGTAAGGTAAGGCTACCGTGACGGTTTGATTCAGAAGGAGTTTAATGTATAAGATCCCTGATGTTGAGTCAACCAGAATGTTTATTTCCACTGTGTACAACATGTTGTAAGGGACCCACAATCTATCTTTATGCAAGGGATAATGTGCAGCGAGGCGGACTCTATGGGGAAAAGAACACCTGCATCTAGATCCCTCTGCAGGTGGTACTTTAAGTATATTTTTATGCTAATACTTATACTTTTACTTGTAACATTTTGAATGCAGGACTTTTTATTGTACAGGGTTCCTGCAGGTTTCGCCAACTCAAATTTAAGACTTTTTAACACCTTTTTAAGACCACTTTGAATAGAATTTAAGACCTATTTCACGGCAATAAAGTATGAAGGAAAATGTATATAAAGAAGAAATACGTCCCATAATCACCTACAAAGTAAATGTATTCATGTTCAACATAAGAACAATGACTGAACACAAGAACAATGACTGAACACAACAGCGTAACAGTACAGAACTGTGTTAGCGTGTTAGACAAAAAGTGTGTATGTGTGTGCGTCTGTGTGTGCTTGAGTGTGTGTGTGTGTGTGTGTGTGTGTGTGTGTGTGTTAGGGCTGTGCAATTAATCATATTTTAATCGCAATTACGATTTTAGCCTGCCACAATTACGAAAACAACATAATCGGAAAAAACGATTATTTTGCTTTGCTAGGTTGTGACAGTGCACTACAACATATTTGATCTAATGAATTTTTTAGTAATGTATCATTTATTTAATTAATTTTTGTATTGGTTTTTCAGTTGAATTATACGTTCAGGGTAATCAACAGTTAAAAAGATACTGTTCAAATTATTATTTGTTTTAAAGTTCAATAAATGGATGTTTTCAAAGTCAATGAATAATCATATTTAATAATCGTGATATTAATTATTGACCAACATAATCTTGATTATTGCCATAATCGAGCAGCCATAGTGTGTGTGTGTGTGTGTGTGTGTGTGTGTGTGTGTGTGTGTGTGTGTGTGTGTGTGTGTGTGTGTGTGTGTGTGTGTGTGTGTGTGTGTGTGTGTGTGTGTGTGTGTGTGTGTGGTGTGTGTGTGTGTGTGTGTGTCTGAGAGAGTGACAAGAGCTATATTCAGAGCTCTGCTGCCTTAGCTACACTATTTCATCGTTGCTGTTGTATGATTGGTGTTTAGCTACGGTAATTAGCGTCTACAGCACCTCCGCTTTTAGGGTTGACGTAGACCCCAAACTTCGCCCGGAGGTCCCCCGGTGTTGTTGCGGGAGCTGCTGCATTAGCTGCTGCTGCACTAGCTAACGCTACATTAGCAAAACAAACACTAATTTATTTTGCAAAAGGTGCAGCGGGCTTCAAACACGTTCCCTCCACTGGTTTCAACCAAGCACTAGATGTTTTCCAACCAAATACGGTTGAACTTACACTTACCCATATTTATTTGTAAGTAGATTCGAAGATAGGCTACATGAGCTGAAGCATGGTTGCTAGGTTACTAGCTGGGTGTTCTCCAATAAGGGGCCGGGGGAAACAAAGTTAGTGATCACTGGTTCCATGTTGATTTAATTCAATACAAATTGTTGGGGGGAACTGAAAGGCTATTACCGTGCTGGTTACTTTGCAGCCCGGACATTTCCCCCAAAACACATTTAGACGCTATCGCAACATAGAAGTACCTTTCAAATCCGATAATTTTTAAGACCTTCTGAATCATATTTAAGACCTTTTTAAGGCCTTAAATTCTGATTATCAAATTTAAGACTTTTTAAGACTTGTTAAGACCCCGCGGGAACCCTGATTGTAACTTTTTTTAATTGTCTGAACTTCTCCCACCTCTGACAATAAATCCTGAGTGGTTACCAAAAAAGAACCCTGCTCTGAAGGTTATTTTCATTTTACAAATCCTGCACTCAGCTTTGCTTTCTCTAATATCATTGAAAAGCAGCCAGATGCTGCTTCTTTTTTCGGTTTTCGCTCATTTCTTGACTTTTTTCCGACGCTCTTACATTTAAATCCGGCTCCCCATCTTCCCGTCGCTCTGTGCAGCTGACCTGTACCACTACACATGCTGTGCCCCCCACCCTTCTTTCACATAATGGTATGATCCTAGTGTGTCCTCGCATATGATTGGTCGCATGGTGGGCCAGCTAAATAAAGACCCCGCCCCTGCCTGCAAGGATTCTCAGCAAGAGTAGGAGCGGCTGAAGATTCTGCTTTCCCCGACGGGAGTCTGCTCTTCTAGCGGCAGCTCGCGATCGGCGTGTTGGAGACCTCTGAATTAAGTAGCAAGTCACCTCAAGTCAGAAGGCTCAAGTCCAAGTCAAGTCCCGAGTCATTGGTGTTCAAGTCCAAGTCGAGTCGCAAGTCTTTTGTGATGTTGTCAAGTCGAGTCTCAAGTCATAAAATGTGTGACTCGAGTCTGACTCGAGTCCAAGTCATGTGACTCGAGTCCACACCTCTGCATCCATCCCATCTCCACTTTTACAGAAAAGAGAGCACATGGAGTTCAAGGATGAGGCTGGTAATGTTGAACAGTTTTGTCAACAAAAGGAGTTCATGAAATGGAACATTGCATTTATTGAGTTATGTATATCCATACTGTCATTTTCAGTAGCAGCTGCCGTAGACTTTGGGAGCTAAATTAATTTAAAGTTTGTTCAAGTGTTTGAAAGTTGAATATATACACTTTATCAAAGCAGTAGGTTGTTTCTCTTGAACAATGATAATTGTCAATTGAAAGCAAAGTCTCCTAAATGTTAAATGTTCTGGGCTAAAAGTGTTTCGTTATTGCTAAATCTGATTTTAGAAATAATCTGATTAGGTCATCCAAGCGTCTTTGAGTTTCCTGAAAAGCGCTATACAAGTCTCATGTATTATTATTATTATTATTATTATTATTATTATTATTATTATTATCCACTGTAGGCCTTTTTCCTTAGAAATATTTTACTCTGTATTTCCAGGGAAATGTAATTCCTCTGAATGTTATCTCCCTCCCCTGGCCCCATATTTATTTTTTACCTACCCTAATACTCTACCACTCATGTCTTTCTGCACTGTTCTCACAATTGGCTCCAGACCTTATTTGTTTCTTATGAATTGTTGTTCAGTGCTGTTTTTTTGTTGTAGACAAAGGTTAAGAGTCCAATTCAGCACGTACACATCCGAGCACGTACACACAGACACACACGCGCACGCACACAGACACACACAGCTGCTCTGTGAACTAAGCATGAGAGTGATGGAATGTAATGCCTGTAATGGAATGCTCACACAGACGCCAAAGCCTGCTGTACAATATCAACAGAGCCCAAAGTGCGTCATAGCTCTCACAGCTGACACTGTGTGTGTGTGTGTGTGTGTGTGTGTGTGTGTGTGTGTGTGTCTCTCTGTTATGCACCTCCCTTTAATCTCTCTCTACTGTAAAGCCACACCAGTCCTGGTGATGTATGAGCCTCCAAATCAGAAGTCCTGGGTGTTGTCCTCACTTCGGGGGAACATTGGCAGCATATTAACCTAATATGCAGTGTCTGTGGTATGTGGAGCATTGATGCTATGAATGGAGCGTCACAGTGAGGCCAATTACTCATTGGTGTTTTGGTCTTGTAGGCCTTGTATATGACATGGTAGCTCCTTTCTAATGATTGCATTTTTGATGAGAACATAAACAGTCAATTCACACAACTTCACATATTAGTCCATATCTTCTTAAGAGGATAAGGAGTGAGTTTTAGGTTACTGATTCAAGCGTAATGAGCTGGTGACACTTTTGTTGTACTATATATTTTTCAAGCCCCACTGCTGTACATACCTGCTTTAACACTGAAACAGAATTCTACACAATCTGAAGTGGTGGGAAGCAACTTACATTTAATCAAGCACTAAACCTAAGTACAATGTATATTTCTTTAAGATACATATTGGACTTTTTACCTCAACAAAATGTGGTCAAATTCTATAATAGGATACTCTGCTAGAGGTCAAACTAAACAATATATAAAGTAGTTACAATGCGCTCCACCTTCACTAGGTTGTTATATTGTGTTAAAGCATCGGTGATAATATTTTAGAAATATGATATACTACACAATCATATAACTCTCTTAAAGGTATCATTCTACCCCACACGTTCTTATATCTTTAAATGTATACTTGTATTGCTACTTTACTTAAAGTGGACCTATTGTGCTATATTGGAAACATATATTGTAGTAAGACCATACCTATACAAAACATGTCTGTGAAGTTTTGTGTTTGGGGGGGGGCTGGGAAGGGCGATATATCCAGTCTCTGATTGTGTTACGTGTTACTTGTTTGATTCTGAAATTGCATATATTTATATAAATACATGTAGCCTGTTATTGTCTCATTATACCGCACTGTCAATGAATCAAAGCAAATATATAAGTCATCATGAACACATCTGTCCATCAGACAGAGGGCTGCTGTGCCTCCTGTCATCGTTAATGGACATCTCTTTAAAATGACCGCTCAGAGGAGATGAGTTCTCATTTCTCTAACCGCCTGCTGCTTCCCCTTCTCTCTCCTCCGTTCCCCTCCTCGACTCCGTCGCTCGCATCTCCTGTGGGCGGGACTAAAACACGAGGATAGGAGTCGAGGAGGGGAGAAAAAAAAAGAAGGAAATTAGCGAATTGAGAAGCCTTCCTTGTGTGTGTCTCCTGCTCTCATCAGCGTCAGCCACGCCCCTGATTGTTTTCACCTGTGCCAGTTACCTTTTGTTTAAATTCCCCAGCCTTGTCTTGTCTTGTGTCAGTTCGTCTTGTCCTGTCTCCATGTCAGTAGTCTGCTTACCAGTGATCACTTATCTTATCTCAAGCCTGATTCATGCTCCTGAATTACTTTGTAAGTTTTGTTCCTCACTAAGTGAGCGATTTATTTGTGCCTTTTTTGACCTCGATAGTGTCGATAATTTTGTCAGTTTTGTAAACCTATTTGGATAAAGTATTGTACTCATACTTTACCTCTGTCCATTTGAGTCCTTTTACCTTGTGTTTCCAAGTTCGTGACAAATATACATTCATACTATGCCTAACAAATTCAGTTAGGCCTACCAACCACCAGGGCCAAAGCTACAGTTGAGGACAGCAAGATGGTTTTCTTAATACTTATTCCTGCAAATTTAGAGGGAGGTCGGAGGAACGGGATGGTTTTCTTATAAGCCAACTATAACATTTTTCCAATTACACCATTCCATTGCGTAATTTCGAAACTAAATGTGGTTAGTATTCTTCCCATAATATGTAAACAGTATTAATTAATTGAACAGATACAGTTTCAGAGTTTGGTTGGAAGCTAGTTTAATTAAATCTTAGATGTGCAGTGTAGGAAATTTGAGACCTTAGTGCTGGTCACCTGTAAGCTTGGTGGCTTCTTGGTCAGACAGCTACAGTTAACACTAGTAACTACTAATGCTTTTGTTTTAGCTCCAACGCTGTGATGCTCCCCAGCTACAGTCCTTAGCTGTGTCATAATTGGTATGGATGTGTGGATCTAAAGGTCAGGCTTAACTGCACCGCCTCCACCCAATGGGACACTCATGCTTCCCAAAAATCCAAATCTACTTGGGCGGTCATCATCGACTAAGCATGGTTAAAATTCCCCAAGTGTACAATATCACCACAAAGGTGCCCACAAACATCTGACGAAGTAAATAAACAAGTCTCCCAATGCTTTAGTTTGAAGAGTTAACAAATGACAAAAAGTGCAGAAGAGTAATCTAAAAAACTTGTATTTCCTCGGCAGTGCCATGTGATTAATATCATGTGCAGGCTGTTGACAAAAACAAACTAGAGAGTTCTTTCCACGCTTTTGTTTATTCCTCCTCCCTCCAGAAGTCCCATGAGCTCAGGTCAAGTCAGTTTTAATTTTACAGATTGTCTCCCAAGGGCTTTAATCCGTCAACAACATTTATCTTCTTAGACACTTGAACTGGTTTAGGGAAACTCATTTAAAGTCAAGATATTTACCAGTGAATGAGCTTAAGTGGCCATAAGTATAGCACATATTATCTACTTGACAGAATAGTAAAGCAAGGTCAGTAAATATGTCTTTCAAACCTGTAATCACTTTGGTTCAGTGGATGCTGTACTGTGGTTTTCTAGAAAAATATAGTATGAGGGCAATACTGTGGCGCTGATCTTGTGATATCAATTATTGCGAGAACATGACGCCCTATACAAGATGGAGCCGCGGACATAAACAACAACGCAACTTCGGAGCTCCGTAAAAACAAAGCTGTCCATGCCGTCTGACGATATTTGACAAGATTTTCACTTTTTTGGAGTAATTATTATACTTTTTGACGAGCAAAAACATTGTTTTCTATCATCACTTCACCCAGCATCTTGGTATGAGGGCGCAGGGCCCCTGTTACCGGTTTAGACAAAACCCTTCTGTAAATATAAAATTAACATCAGAATCAGAATCCTTTATTGTCTCGCAACGGGGAAATGTACACGACAACATCTATTTGTTGCTCCTTTTAAGTTGATTAAAGTTAGATTGTTCCCAAACGATTCCTGAAAATGTTTCCAAAAAACATGTTTATGGACACTATAGCCTAATGATAGCACTTAATCAGTTCTAGCTCTAAATCAGAGTTGTCTCAGTACTATGATATATTGTCCTCAAAATTTTCTGTTGATAGTCTTGGGCAGGTTATTTTTAAAATAAAAAAACATCTAGGCTTCCTTTGGCTGCTGCTCGTCCCAAGAAGTAACTGATGTAGCAACAAACTCTGTTGTCGAGCACTTCCGATAGTTGTTTATTTACTTAACTCTAAACCTCTAAAGTTCCACATATCCTCTGGTATTCATACTCGTCCTGATTATTGGCAGTGACGCATGTGTACAGTGTCTCACTCACGTTCGCACAAAGAGGAGGGTGCTAATCTCACATAAAGGGGAGGAATCCAAAAGCCATGCAGAGGCTTCCTGAAATATTGAGTGTTTTCTATGTGCTGTACTTCAGGTCAGTGGGTTTATGTGTACAGTATCTGTCCCACAACAACGTTTTTATGCAACTGTTCCCCGGGCTAATGGAATATAATTGTTCTCATGAGTCAGAATTTCCCTTTTGTCATCAGACATTAACTTCCCCTCTCGTTTATAGATTCTCATTGAGGTGGGAAGTTTGTTACAGTATTTCTCCCCAGCCGTTGCTTCCCCCCCAATCTTCTCTGTCTTCTGCTTTTGTGGACACAAATACATTCGGGAAAAACCTCTGTGCTCAATGCACTTTAACTTTTGATAACCTAAGTTACTTATTCAAAACTCTCTGAATGTTTTATGGCGAGCGTTCTTTGCGTGGAACCTTGGATTCTTTTTACTTTCTGTACGTGTGGGTGCATGTGATGATGAGTGGTTGGGGAGTACAGAGGGTGAGAAAGGTCCATCGAAGTCACACTTGCGTGCGTAATACTCTTGTCAAAATCCCCAAATGCTTTGTAAATTCCACTTTCTGGATTGGATTTTCTTCTCTTTACCAATTTGTAGAAGTTTATTTAGTGTGGATGAAGCTGATTTTTTTTTGTTGAGCACCCATCTCCAGAAAAAAACTCACAAATAGTGTGTGTCTCCTAAGCCTGATGTAACGTTGGGTTACGTATTGTAACCCTTATTATAGTAGCACAGGCGGAGCCCTCTACTGGACTCTATGGGTACTACCTTACCCTGCGAGCATTCTCCCACTGAGACTTCTATAGACGTAGCCGTCCTTGGGCGGGCCTACCTGAATGCGCGCGCATCACACCGTATAAAAGGAGGCCTCGCCTCCTGACTATCATCCTACACCTCTCTTCAGCGAGCGGAATAGGACAGACAGTGCCCTGATTAGAGGGCTCCGCCTGTGCTAATATAACAAGGGTTACAATACGTAACCCAACGTTATATCTCTCACAGGTTCCGCCCTCTACTGAACTATATGGGTACAGTGGGTGGAGCCCTGATGTATCCAACTGTCATCCAACAACAACATTCCACTCTACTGCACCTGACCGGCTTTTCTGGTCAGCAGCTGCTGCCCCACATTCTCCTTTAACCCGGTTGTAACCGAGGAGAAATCTGGGCTGTGGCTGACAGAGCACACCCTGCTGCGCTTACCTCGCAGAAAGTGTGCACCCTATCCGGCGGCTGGGTGTGCGGCTGAGTACTTCCGGTTTGAGTACAGAGTTTTGACAGCTTGACAGTTTGACAGTTTGTTATGTCACACCGAGAGCAAGAATGAGCGGATTTCGGGTAAAGAAAAGCGATTGGCCTTCCAGCGTGTAAGAAAGTCGGCACTACATTGCTGTGTGCCCCTTTGTACAAATTCGTCCCGTTATCAGAATCAGAATACCTTTATTAGTCCCACAGAGGGGAAATTTGCAGCGTTGAAGCAGGAAAGAGCCACAGACAGCTTAGTGTTGAATATCTTATGCGTTAAAAAGTACTAAGTTATAATATAATAAACAATATGATAAAAAAGTACTAAGCAAATATGAACACATCACCCCCATCCTTAAAGCACTACACTGGCTACCCGTGGAACTGAGGATTGAATTCAAGGTCTCCGTCCTCACCCACCAGTGTATCCATGGAACTGCCCCTCCCTACCTCAAGGAACTCCTCACCCCCCATACCTCCTTGCGGACCACCCACTCCAGCAGCTCCAACCTCCTCAGACCCCCCAGGACTAAGCTGCGTACTATGGGAGACCGGGCCTTCTGCTCGGCTGCTCCCAGTCTGTGGAATGCTCTCCCCGACCACATAAGAGCACCACAGACCGTGGAGGCTTTTTAAAAAGGCCTCAAAACCCACCTATTCAATAGAGCCTTTCCCTAGACCTTTTATTTTATTTGCATTGTTTGTTTTGTATTGCTTTTCATTCTACCATGTTGTGTGCTGTGTTTATACTGTTCATGCTCACTGCTTGTAGCACTTCGGGATTTGAAGTAAAGTATGAAATGCTTTATAAATGAAACCCATTATCATTATTAAATAAGTTTCTATATCTTAACGCATAATAGTTTAAATGTTCTACTCTAACTGTGTTTATGTGGGCACCATTTACACCAAGGCAAATTCCTCGTATGTGTTAACCTACTTGGCTCTAAATCTGTTTCTGATTCTGATTCTGAAAAAGAACATACATTAACAAGTCAGATGGTCACAGTGTGCTGTAGCTTGTTACGAAAAGCTTAATAGCTCATGCAAGGTTCACGTCTGCAGCAGGCATCAGCTGATGACAGATGACTTTGTGACGTCTGTTTTTTAAATGCATGGCATTCCTTTTACGCTCATTCCCACAAGCAACTCCTCAAGGGTCATATGCCAAATGTCACAGTATTCGTTACATGTATAAATAGGGTGTAAACATGTATGTGTCAGACAGCGTAAATATGTACATGAAACAAGCAACAAATCATTAAGTCTGGAAAATGCAGTTCTCCTACAGGAGTTAAATCGGAGCTTATTTTCTTTCTCTTGACTAAGTGGAGATAACGAGCACGCAGCCAGAGTAGAGCAGCAGAGCTCACTTGGATGGTCTGCCTTCTCATTTTGCTGTTGCGTCACTCCATTCTCACATGGCCTTTCCTGTTAGACGTCAAACACCTGTCCATTCTCAGTTTGATGAATAAGCGGCCAGCAGGAGGGTCATGGGGGTGCAATGCATCATCACTCTGCATCACAAGATAATCATAGGGTGCCAGCGAGTGCATCATCAGAGGAGTGGCGGAGCCAGGACATTTTCAGTGGGGTGGCCAGGATGGAACCAGTGATCATTTTGCCTGGGATGGCATTGAAATCACTATTATATGAACATTAAAATACATCTCACTAGAAAATATAGGGGTTATTTAAGGCACCTACAACACACCTCTACATATTTGGGATGATAGTGGTGGAATAGACTCAACATAATATTCAGTATATCTAACTATTTTTTTCATTATCCCCACAGGCAAAGTATCAACAAAGGTTACATTATAGAAATGTAATGCAATATACAGATGTTTAGCTTTTGGGATCAGCAGCCCTATGAGCTCATTTTCTCTCAGTGTATCATCAGGAATACAGAGACACACAACATCACTTTAAATAAGAGTTTTTAAATCAATTATGGTAAGAATAACATCTTAAAGCACAATAACAATAAACAATAGCCCTTAACCCTGTAAGGCCCCCCGGTTGTAATTTTACCAAACATTACTTTAAGCTATCCAAAAAGTCAGTAAATGTTTTTGCTTTTTTTAAAAGATTAACTTATCATAGTCAACAGGTCCTTTTGTTCAGCCTCATCAATGCTATTAGGGTAGGAAATGTGTTTATACACTACATTTTCCTATATACACAAAATAACCATTTCTCTCAAATATTGTTCAGAAATCGGAAAAAATCTGTGTGATACGTGAGCACCTTCTGCTTTGCCGAGGATAATTCCATCCCACCTCACAGGTGTGGCATATCAAGATGCTGATCATGACAGCATGACTTATTGAACACGGTGTGCCCTTAGGTCGGCCACATATAAAAGGCCACTCCTGAAACGTGCAGTTTTTGCTTTATTGGACTGTGTTCCACACTCAGTGGAAATGGCCATGACATGGGACCTTTAACGTTCTAAAACTTGTTTGGGCCCCATGTTTGGGTGTGGCCAATAGGGTGGCCAGGATTCAGCTGGGGGGGTGGCCACGGCCACTCCCAGCCACCCCCCAGCTCCGCCACTGCCTATCAGAGAGCCTCGTCATCAGTGGGTGGAAGAGGGTGAGGCGTCATTAGAAGTCTTTAGTCCGGAAAACACACTGGTTATTCTGCTCCTGTAATAAACCCTGGAGTAGGGAGACTTATATCAAGTGCTATCGAAATATATAAAGATAAAAACAGTATTTAGGAATACACAATGTTTTTATCCCACAAGAATTATGACTTATTATTTCTTCCATTTTTCCCTTTTAAACTGTGGTTTTCTCTGGAAAGTTTTGTCCTTGTGACGATGTGAGGGTCTAAGGACAGAGGTGGTCGTATTGTCATACTGATATTCTGTACAAACTGAAGTCCACTGAGACAAATGTGACCATTTGTGATATTGGGCTATATAAATAAACATTGATTGATTGATTATTAGCGGTTGTCACTGTTAAGGATGATTATTAGTATTATAGACAGGTATTAAGAGGTATGCATATCTATCATTAGATGTAAGGATTGCAAAAGGTTTTGTTGTCACATGCTATTCAGTATCGTGCGAGAAATCTAGATTTGCATAAGGCTGTGCCTACAATGCCTCTACGATAATCACATGTGAGAATTAAAAATAAGAAAAGGTTAATTCTACATTTATATAATTTAGTATGGCATTCCTTCGCCTCACTTAATGTAAATAATATTCCTATCTTTTATTTTGTTGTTAGCTGTAAATGGCCCTTCAATAGTGTTTTAATTGTCAAATAGTTACAGTCAAGTCCTGTTTTATTTCGATTTTTGAAATGTTTATATTTTATAGTTGTTCATTTTTTACTCTTTTTCATTTCTAATTATGTGCAATGCCTTGTTTTTAGCTCTGTAACAAAAACATTTCCCAATTTGGGATCCATAAAGTACATCTATATCTTACTCTTGCTTTGCTTTAGTGGTTTCCTCATATTCCTTTATCATAATGAAATATCGACCGACGTGGTTAACCGTAGATATAAGTTATTGAATAACATCCAGACAACAGACAGTTTAGGAAGGGAACTTTATTTAAATAAATAGCCACATAAATACACAATCTTTCTTGAACTGACATTCTCTCTTCTCCTCACTCACTCTCTCACACCAACACACAACACACACACACACACACACCACACACACACACACACACACACACACACACACACACACACACACACACACACACACACACACACACACACACACACGATCAAGTTACAAACCAGGAAATAGGATCTTATTTTTTTTTATCAAAAAAGATAACTGCATCAAGAGTCTTAGTGTTTCAATAGTTGTGAAGAATTGTTTTCGTCATGAGAAATAAAATATAAATAAAGTGCAATTTTCGCTTCTATTTACACAGCAAGTTCAAAGGTCCGATACAGAGAAGAGAGAGAGGTCCGAGAAGGTCTCAAAAGGGCCATTAAGCTTTCTTTCTTTAATGTAATGATCGGAGATGAAGACCTCAGATCAGGAGCTTGTTCAAAGGCCACAAGTGTTTGTAGTGAGTGCAATAACCAAAGTTGTTCTATAGAAACATCAACACTTTTTCCAAAACAGAACTTGGTTTGCAAAAACACTGCTCTTCTACAAGTTGTTTCACAGATATGAGAGGGCTTAATAAGCTTATAATATTACACATCTCGTTCAGCCTTAAACTGTTGTGAAGTTCAGCTTCCAGCACAACATAGTATTGCTATATCCTGACTTTTTTTTCTATTTCTAGAAAAGTACAAAAATGAATACCACCATGGTAAGCTATAGGTATAGATAGCACTTGTAGCTTCGGGATTTGGTGGTTGCCAGAGTGTTCCCATGGCAACAGCTAAGGAGATCATGTGAAATAGTTTGCTAACCACCTTGCTAAATTTTTTTGAGACAGCATTCAAAGTGAGTAGTCAGTAGTGTATCTTGATAGATCACTCATCTCTTGTGCTCTTTGGCTCTTTAGTAAACCCAAATTCTTCCTTTCAGTTAAAGACCTACAAGCATGCTGTGAGAAGAAACAACATTTTGAAATGCCTTGAGTCTTTTCTCTCAATTTCTACAGTAACATGTTTTTATGTCACACAAATAGTACCTTTCTAGACAGCTAGCTAGCACAGCAAAGAGGATACATTACAAATAAGAACACAAACACCTCAGGCAAATGTACATTTGACCATCCTATATAACGCCTTATGCTTCCTTGGTATTTCAATGTGAAATATTGCACATTCCCACAAGTCTTTGTTCTGTGCATTTGAAAATGTTGTTTCCTCTGATTACTGGGATTGACACCATTTTCTTAAGGGATTCTTTTTACAGGTTTCCTAATTTGTTGCCTGTGGAGGTAGTAAAAGCTCTAACGAGAAGGTGTTTTATCAAACAAGGGAATACGGATCAGTGTATCCACATGTGTAGGGTTGCTACCAAGCTGAAGGAATGTACCTGTTGTGCTTTACTCAATCAGTGAGACACCATCGTCCTTCAGTTTTTGGCTGATGAGGATGTAGCAGTCTTTTGCGGCTTGAGGTAAAAGCAGCATTTGCGTAACTATAATTATCTTGCACAGAAAAAAAAAAAAATCACAGTTTCAATACAAATGAACTCCTTCAGTGAAGCTTTAGACATCTATACTGCATGTTAATTGCACTGCTACAGAGAGATGTCTCTTAGAAAGGCGAACAAAGTGGAAAAAAAATGTTTGGTCTTCTGTCCAGTCAATTGAAAAACATAGAGAACAGGAAATGACACAAAAGTGTCTATAACAAGAAGGAAGAGGGAGCCTTCCGGTATTCAACATAAGGTCGCGTCTCAGAAAAACACGCATCAAAGCACGGGAGATGCAACTTTATCAGCTACCGTCAACTCCATTTCATTCAAGTGACACTATCATCAGGGCGCTGCCTTTCAGTCTATTATTGCTTCTCTTGCTCTCTGATACGGGTTTAGCGGCCTTGTCCAGAGTCTGATTATTGCTTAGTCTTTAGCTTATATGCTATTAAAGTATACACAACATACACATTCTTCCCATGTGTACCGCATGTTGTTAAATGAAGTGTACATGTGTCGCTTGCATCTGCTTTTGTTTCTTCTTCCTCACTTCTGCTTTTTTTCTTTTTACGGCTCCAAATCTTTATCTTCCACAAAGAAAAAAATATCTGGTCGTGATCGTTTTACTTCACCATCACACAGCTACTGAGCTTGCTGCTGTGTGGACAGACACGAGTCCTGCTGGTCCGGGTCTGTGCTGGAGGCCGAGTCCGTGCTCCACGCCCCTGGCTTGGACATGATGGGGAAGGTGCCTTGTGTTGTCGACTGGGGCAGCTGTTGGAGGCCGATGTGGGAGGGAGGGGGGGTTTCCTGGCTGATGTGGCAAGACGAGCCTCAAGGAGGTAAGCAGCGGAGGCCAGGGGGACAGAGAAGAGGCGTAGCAGGCTGAGGAGGATGATGAGCAGCAGCCGGAGGAAGGAAGTCTCTAAGCTCTGTTTCCACGGGCTGTGCTGTTAAACCCACTGACGTTTGCTGAGGAGGCAGGGCGGAGGGGGTAGGGGTGTCAAAGATGGACGAGGAAAGCAAACACTGTAGCGGGTGGAGGAGAGGGTGACTGCTGCCCGGACGAGAAACAGCAGGGGATTCTGGGTAGATGCGATCGGGAGCAGCTTGGACCAGAGGCTGAGGTTGGATCTGGATCTGTAGCATCCTGAAAAAATAGAGACAGAAGATCAGACTATTAACATCAGGGCTGTAAAGTCTGACCTGATTGGCCACCTCAGACATCAACATCAACAGTGTGCTCTTGAGTAATATTGCTCACGTTTCTCACCTTTGCTGGGTGCAGCACCTCCTCCAGCATGGCTGCGGTGTTCAGAAGCGCCGGACCCAGAGACCCTCGGCTGCCGCGGTTACAGGAGGGGGGAAGAAATGACTTGCCTCGTCAGACCTTTGATCTATTCAATCCCAGAAGCCCTTTGGTGCGTGTGTTTTTCCTCAGCTGCTGCGGAAAGCTTGAGGCCTGTGAAAAGACAGTGGAAAGTTATTGAAAATGCTCCTTTGATCGCATAAAGTGACACATTATAAAAAAAGATGGATGAATCAGAGTGGATGAATGCACTGTACCTTGTGTGAGGGAGGTGTCAGAGGCTCGGCGACCCTCCTGGAAGCTGACAGCGGGCAGGCTGCCCTGGGCCTGGGGCAGGAGGTGGGAGGAGAGGGTCAGGGGGTCTCAGCAGGCAGCAGGGCTCCACTTTCAGCACGAGAGGGCCAGAAGTGTTGACATCCCACCCCATAGCATCCTGCAAAGTGTGGGCTGGACTAGACGAGGACTTCAGACAGCCGTCAGAAGAGGCACCATCGGAAGGACAGACCACAATGCCTACAGAAACACAACAGGCAAAACAATTAAAACGTTGGATATGCAACAGTGGGCATCAAAATGTGCTGTATAGTGAAGCCTTTCAAACTAATGGTTTATGTATAACATACTTACATGGAGGGTTGCACTGGTGGAAACGGGCCGACACCTCAGCCAGTGTGTGTCTGCGGGAAGTTGTGCTGGGAGGGAGCAAAGGCGCAAAGGTTTGTGTTGCCTCCTCTTCCTCCAGGTCTCTGGGTCGCACCTCTTCACTGATGCTGGTCTCCAGCAGGCTGTTGGGGGAAATGGAGCGGTTCCAGAGCAGTCGGTTTAGGCTGGCCTCCACTGGAAACACCACACGCTGAAACACAAAGAGTGGGACCGTTAGTAGAAGATAATGGCGAACTCTCCTAACACTGAGCTGCCGACAGTAGAAGGCTGTCAAGTTTAATCAATTTTTACCTGAAACAATCCAGCTTGGTCATACTCCATCTCCGGGTACACTGGAGCAGTGCTTTGGGCAGGAATGGAAAATGCTGTAGATGTAAAGCTTTCAGCTGACTCCATGATCGCCTAGAAACAAGCACAAGGCACACAACGTTTTAGAATCCAAGTATAAAGTGGCAGGTTACATCACAATGAAATGGAGGGCTACAGGAGGTAGACAAGTCATAGAGAGTGCACTTTTGATCTGTACACTGTCCTTTTTGTCAGCCTCTCTAATCTGACGTTGTATGACAATCAAATTGCTGGAGTGCTCACCTCTGGGCCGGGGGAGTCGGAAGTGCTCCTGGGTCTCTGGCTCCAGGTCTGCTGGCGGCTCAGCTGCTGGCTGCGGTGCTCTCTCACTCTCTCCAGCAGCAGGTAGTAGATAGCAGAAAAGTGGTTGTAGCTGCTGCTCTGCAGAGACTGTGGAAGAGGACAGACAGCAGATTAGTGGTGTTGCCGTTATCCTTCTGTGGCTCTTAATGCCAGCTTGTATCTGTCACTTTCTCTCTTTACAGCTTACTTTAGCTCTTCTCATCTTTATTGTTAGAGTTAAAGCAATATGTCTGTGTTCGGGCTTGCTGCCCTTGTTGAGTAAAATCTCTTTGGAGACGACATAGTAACAATTGAATCTTGAATTCACCTCGATAGTTTTTTGGCGGTCGATGCCCAGTGTGTTCATGATGCCCAGCACTGGTTCACTGTAGTCCCCCAGGTTGGAGTTGTACTCTGTCAGGGAGTGGCTGAGGGTCTGGTGGGCGGCTGTGGGGTCTGCCAGCATCCAGCGGTGCTGCTTGATCTGGGCCATGGTGATCCTCCGGGACGGGTCCACCACCAGCATCTTACGGATCAGGTTTTCACAGTCTGGAGGATGGAAAACAAGGAATGAGTCTTGGATTCACAACACTTGGAAGATTAGACAGTATTTTTTATGATTGTGTTGCCGTTATACCTTGAGACATGAAGAAAGGGATTCTGAATCGTCCCTCAGTGACTCTCTGTCTCAGTGCAGGAAGGCTGGGTCCATCAAATGGAAGCGAGCCGCAGACCAGAACATAAAGCACCACACCAAGGCTCTGTATAGAAAATAGCAAAACGGAGAACTTAAGCATATGAAAGAAAAAAATGCTAGAATTAATAATGCTGTCTATATATTACTTCTATAAGCTTACCCATATGTCCAGCTGAGGCCCCTCATACTCTTTCCCTTCAAACACTTCAGGGGCAGCATAAGGCGGGCTGCCACACCATGTAGCCAGGGGCTCCCCTGCATTATAGAAGTTTCCGAATCCAAAGTCTGTAAGACACAGAAAGAGATACACAAAACTGTTATTATTCAAACTTCTCAGTTTTCTCTGTTTCCAACATGAGGAGCTCATCGCGCTGAAAGTGCACGATGCCTTTCAGTGTATTTGTCAGTGACATGTCCTTATCATTGTCGAAAGACCAGATCATAATGAGCTTTAATATATAGTTTCCCACACATGAGACAGACAGTGGTATGAAAAGATAATATTAGATTCAAAACATGCTTTCTAATCAAAACAAATTAACCCTTCTAATCGAAGTCACAAACTACCAGACCTACCGGCTATTTTGATGTTCATGTTGGCATCCAGCAGCAGGTTCTCGGTTTTAAGGTCACGGTGAACAATATGGTGTTGATGGCAATAGTCCACGGCTGTAAGAATCTGCCAAAACTTCTTTCGCGCCTCATCTTCACTCATGCGGCCATTTGTCGTCAGGTGGTCTGTAGGGAGAGAGGATATTTTAATTCAATGCCAAGTTTCTGACTTGAAAATGTATATTATTTTATCTATTGGAGAACATATTTGGCCAATATTCATTTTAAAAGTAAAATATTAAAAAATTGAAAGCTGAACTCACCAAACATTTCTCCATTCTTCGCATACTCTGTCACAATGTACAGCATGTCTTTGGTCTCCATGACCTAAGCAAAAGGAAACAGGACAGAGTTTTAACTGACTATGCCATTGGCAGCTGGCTATGACGTAAAACCAGTTCCAAATTCATCTGTTTAGCCCGCTCCAGGCATCTCTTGGCATAAGAATGTTCTAACCACCAAATTCCTCGTCTCATTATTCCCTGTATCAATTATGTTAAAAACACACCCAAAAGGGAAATGTGGAAAATGCATATCTTTCGCACAGATAGACTGATCAAATGTTTGGAGATGTTCTTCCTGAGGCTGACACTAGTTGGCAACAGTCCTAGTGTTGTATTTCAACACTACTCCCCTATCTCTTTAATTCCAGGAAACTGAGAGACAAATTCACATGGGGCAGTATTCACCTGTACGTCTAGTCTAGTGTATCAAAAACACCATGAGTGCAATCACTCAATACACTCTTGCACTATGTAGGCCGGAAAGACGCAATTCCCAATTCATTCCTTGAGCTCATAAAAAGCTCCCACCCAGGAGAGCCCTCAGGAACAGGGCAGCTGAGCAGAAAGGTTGCAATACAAAGACTTTTTTGTTGTCAGATAACAAAGCCCTTTCTGGGAAAAGCTGCTGTGAATCAAATGTCACAAAATTAAACTGAATACTCCAGCTTAATCTTTTTCATCCACCAGCCCCTTTAGAAAACCAAGAGAAGAAGGATTCAATCCACCGCTCCTCAAAGCGGGGGGGGCAGTCTTTGTGTCCGATAGGGCAGCTCTCCGGGGCTCTGTCACCTTGAGGTGCTGCTGACGTCACAGCACTGAAGAGCAGGCACGGCACGTCAAGCACCCTCAAGCTATCCCAGAAGGAAGATTACCTCCTTAACATTCATATTTTCCATTTTGTTTTCCATAAAGTAGCTTTAAGGTTGTTTAAGCTGCAAAATATTCTAACCTAAAACATTTAATGGTCTCCTTATTCCATCAGATGCACATATTTGACAGGCCTTGTGCAGCATTTTATAAATATTGCTCATAATTCAGTCTGATATAATTGATAATTCCATATTATTTCCATATTTCCGCCATCGATTATCAAAAACGTGGTCATTTTTTCTGTCAATTGACTAATCAATTAGGGGACTACATTATTGCCGCTTTAGTGATTATCTGGCAGCTCCTCCAGTGTGACGGGATTGGCTCGAGCCATCCCCTGAATAGGAAAAAGCAGTTACAGATAATACAGGGATGGATTTTTGTGTTTGAGATCAGCAGAGGTTGTACTGCCGCACAGTAGTGGGGTGTTGTTCAAGGGGATAAGAGGAATGTGCCATTTACACAAGGTCAAACAGAGGAGACAAAGAGAAAGGGAGAGGCTTAAATTATCCTCGACTCGAGAGGGGAAACGAAATGTTACTCTCATGAAACCGGTTAGAGAAGCAGCAGCTGATTTATCAGCCAAAAGGTCTCAGACCACCTCCTTCCCTTCATCGAGTACCAACCATCTGACTCGCATCACCTCAGACAAGGGGCACGCAGATTAAAGAGGATGCATCACATGCAGGATACAAACAGAGGTCATCCATGTTAGACTTGAGAGCCACCTTTACCCTGACCTGATCATAATCCAATCTAATGCAATTATCGGTATATCCTTTTCTCGGTTAACAGTTAACAAGGTGATTTTTGTAAATTATTTACATTTCTGATATAGATTTATGGACAAATTGCTCCGTCTCGACAGGAGCTTGTTTGATTTGAGACATGATTTCACAGTAAATACTGCTTAGCTTCTTAAAATCAGACATTAAGTAGGTCTAATCTCATAAAGTAGCAAAACAGCACAGAGTTTAACAAAGGGCAGAATGAGTCCAAAGGAAGAAAAAAGAAAGGGCATTGTGTGTTTTGCCTTTTCTTGCCAGGCACGAGCCAGAACACCAGAAAGGCCATCCGAGGAGAAATAGTCATTATTTCCACTAAGTCTTCAATTGAATTGCAGGAAGGCTAATTGGGTTCATGTGAAGCGCTGACACTTTGCACTGGACTTTAACGGCTGGTAATTGGGCTCGATGTCCAAACCTGTGGACGAAGCTTTAACCAGAAGCGCTATCTCTACAATCTCTTCTACCAAAGTCCTGCAGTGAGCCGGTACAATATCACTTGGTTAACAAATTCTCCTTATTTGGCACGGCTGCATCCACATATCAATGATAACAACCACACTGTAACTGAGGGAAATCAATGTGCCCATATTTTGCAAAGCTTTCCACACCATTGCATTTTCCCTCCCAGATGCATGCGTGTGTTCAGACTGGCTCTCTGCACTTGGGGCCGTCACACAACCAAGCTTCGCCATTGAGGATGTAATACAGGTTGAACAACTACTGCTGCAGCCATGCATAGAACAACACTGCACAAACATGAACAATTATACACACCTGGTAGAGTTTGATGATATGAGGGTGGTTAAGCAGCTTCATTATCTGCACCTCTCGGTATATTTTCTCCAGGTTGGAGGGGTTCAATCTGGTCTTATCAATGATTTTAATGGCCACCTGAAAAGATAAATTGTAAATTATAATTTGAAAGGTTATGCATCTTTAAAAAAACAGCCACATAATTATAGCAGAGATGCTGACCTGTGTCTTGGTGACTTTATGTCTGGCCAGTTTCACCACGGCAAAGTTTCCCTTCCCCAGCGTGCGGATGATCTCGTAGAAGCCGACCTGCAGGGGTCTTCCCTGGGCCGAGCTGGACTGAGCCCCCTGGCTGCTCTCTGTCAGGATCACCATGGTGCATCAACAGTCTGGAGTTACAGCGTTGGGATAGGTTTGGGTAAATACCTGCAGAGAAAAACACTTGCTTTAATTTCACTGCATATTCAGATATAGTTTACATAATTGCATTACATTCTTATTTTGTGATGATATGTATTGGTGTGCACCAAAGGCAGGGCTCTACATCACATGCAGCAGGGTGAAAACTTGCTTGTATAACAAATGATGTCAGTGGGAGAAAGTCTCACTAGAGTGGACTGAGTAAGGTTCTATCAAAATGTTCTTCAGTGTTATCCTCTAAAAATATTTTTTTAAGCATACACATTTTCGAGTTTCTAAAAAAAATGATCAAAAACGGATAACTTCTCCTAATGTGTTAATCATATAGACATCATTTGATTACAAAATGTACGTTGCTTTTGTTAATGTTAAATAGAAAGTAAAAGACAAATCAGCTTAACTAAAAACGAAAGCACTTTTGGTTGTGCAAGAAAATTACAGAAACGGTTTATTGCCTCTGAGGTAGTAAAAAGTAGGTATTTTGGAGAGAGGAGTCTCGTCTTACCTTAAAAATCGGACATAAACCACCTTCTCTCAAAGTTCCCAGAAAAAATGTAAACCATTCCACAAGAAGAGGGGAAAAACAATAACGACAATAGGGAGGAAAAACTGTAGAAAACACGCGCGGAGCAACTTTTTTCTTCCGTCTTATTTTGAGGTGAGTTCAT